>NC_133658.1:467835234-468135234 GCF_037893015.1 Macrotis lagotis | reverse complement strand
GGAAGTAACTTTTGTGATGGACTTATAAAGAATGTGGTCTACCCACAACAGAGTTGTTGGTGTTGGAACAAAGACTCAAGCACATTTTTTATTATTATTATTTTTTGGGGGGGGGTGTAGGGCAAATGGGGCTGGGTGGCCTGCCTGGGGCCGCATAGCAGGGTGATCATTGGGTGTCTGAAGCCGGATTTGTACCCGGGTGCTCTTGGCTCAAGGGCCAATGCTCAGTCCACCACCCAGCCACCCCTACTATTATTACTATTTTATTTTATTTTAGGTCTCTTTTTCTTTATTTTTTGTTTTTTGCAGGGCAGTGGGGTTCTGGTGGCTTGCATGTCACACGGCTGGGTGATTGTTGGGTGTATGGGCCGGATATGAGCTAGGGTGTTCATGGCTCCAGGGCTGGTGCTCCGTCCATTTTGCCACCTGGCCATACCTACAATTATTATGATTTTTTTATTAAATTTTAATTTTTTCTCTCCCCTTTATCACTCAAGTGAGTCTATATTTATGGGGGGAGGGGGCATTTCATTTAGCCTTAAACAAGAATATTTTATTAATGTATAAAAACATTATTTGTACAAAATGAGAATAAATATTAAAAAAAGATTGTATCATATAATATTACATATATGTTACATATTATCACTTCTTAGGGTTATATGACAATATAACTTTTCTCGATTTTTTAGTCTCATATTTGTTTATAGACCAAATAACTATTTACCTTCTTGTTATACTATACCATCCCAGTGAAATGGTTCCAAATTTACAAAAGAGTTTTATAGCAAGGAATGATTTCTTCCTACCTTCCTACCTTCCTACCCCAGTCTTTACTTTACAGATTTTTCAATGAAGAATTCTTATATTTTATAATTTTTCAATTGAAATTATATTTTATTCTTCCAATTACATGCTAAGGTAGTTTTCAACATTCATTCATTTGCAAATTTATAAGTTCCACATTTTTCTACCAACCTCTTTTTCCTCTGCCCTCCTCATGGAAGTTAACAATCTGCTAAAAGTTGCACATGTATAATTGTGTTTAACTTATTTCCATTTTTAACAATGTTGTGAAAGAAGAATTAGAATTAAGGGAAAAGAAAAAATCATGAGAAATAAAAATCATAAAAGAAGTTTTTAAAAATGAACACAATATACTTTGCTCTGCATTCAAACTTCATAGATTGTGTTTTTTCTGTAGATATGTATGATATTGTCCATAGCAGATATCTCAGGATTGTCTTTAATCACTCAACTGCTGAGAGGAGCTGCATTCATCATAGTTGATCATCTCACAATGTTGTTCTTGTTGTGCACACTGTTCTATTGGTTCTACAAGTCTTTCCATGCTTCTCTAAAGTTTGACTACTCATTTTTTAGGTTTTTGCAAGACAAATGGGGTTAAGTGGCTGGCCCAAGACCACACAGCTAGGTAATTATTAAGTGTCTTAGGACAAATTTGAACTCAGGTACATCTGACTCCAGGGCCAGTGTTCTGTCTGCTGTGCCACCTTAGCTGCCTCCTACTCATGATTTCTTATAGAACAATAGTACTCCATAATATTTTTATAGGAGGTTACATTTTAAAGGAAAATATCTGTTTAAAATGTTCATGGATCCTATTCTTTTTTAATTTTATGGAAAATTGTAAATTAAAGTTTTTTTTACTTTCTTACGGTTCAAAGCAAACTATTAATCTATGCTATGTCTCTAAATCTTAAATTAGGTTATATATGTCAAACTATTTTCAAAAGTATTAATGTTTTAAATAGCACTAAAACTTAGGTCAGAGCACTCCATGATTTATTAAAATTATTAACTGCATATTTTTGATAATTACTTTTCTATCAGTATATGAATGAGAAAGAAAACCTCATCTAGTGTCAAGAACTCTTCTCACATTTTTAGTCTTGTGCAACTCTATCATTATTATTATCTTCAGAGCTGTGAAATACTGTTATGATCTTGAAGTATACCCATTGAAATAAATCGTGCAAATAAGTTATTTCTCATATTAGAGACAAAAATTAAACAAGTTTATGTGCCCAGGGCACTCTTCTCAATTTCCTGAGCCCTTTTAGTAACAAGGGCCCAGTAGGTCATAATCATGAACTTGCCATGGTGGTTATATTTTCTAACTCTAACCAAAGGGCACTCAGCAAGTCCATCAATCTTTTCTGCATGGTTTTCAGAAAGCTGTCACCTCTTTTCCCTACTCAACAACATTATTCTTTGGATGACAAATATAAGAGGTATAGTCAACATGACTTTCATCAATTTAAATTTTCTTGAACCCTCATGCACCAGAAAATTTCATTTTGCTCCCTGGTCTATTGTATTTTAATATCCCTAGCCATATGTATATTGTATAATGGAGATTATTATTCCAGCATCACTTGACTGTATAAAACTTCTTTATTCATATCTCAGGAATAAAAAAAAAAAAAACTACATTCAATTTGTATTTACTCAATCTCAACACATACTTAACATCTGAGGCTTTCTTATATCTGGTTAGGTGGTAATAAATACAGTATTGGTCTTGGAGTCAGGAAGAGCTGAATTCAGGTCCTTCCTCAAAACTACTAGCTGTGTAACCCTGGGAAAATTATTTAAATTCTTTCAGCTTCAGTTTCCTCATTTGTGAAATGGGGTTGATGTTAGGATGTGACATAATATGCATTACTGTGACATAATATACATTACATTCAATGACATACCATACATATGGTGCACTGAAATTTGCAGTACTTTATTTTTATATGCCAGCAAGTATTATATCTGGACAGCCCCAAACACAAGAGGTTATTGGTCTACACTCTATCTTTTTGTAATTTGCTCTTCTGGGGATTATTCAAATGTTTTCTAAGGCTGATTCACCTAAAATTTCCTTGTTAGGATTACTAGCTACAAGATTCTCCCCCTTCCCTCCCCACCGTCTTGCATATATATATATATATATATACATGTATATGTGTGTGTATATATATATATATATATATATATATATGTGTGTATGTATGTATGTATTTATATATATACATATAGCATTTGGCAAATTGGATTAAATGCTAACTCATTGCTCTCCTTTCTAGTCCCAGCTATATGGGTGTTCTAGGTCTTGTATTCTTCTTACTTCTTGGTTTTCCAGCCCATATCTCCATTCTACACCAGTGATTACAGGAAATATCCCATATCTTCCTTATCTCTGATGCAGGAAAAGGCAGCAAGAGGAAGGGAGGGGGAGAGGGATAAGGAGCAGAATGAAGAACAGATACCTTATTCCCATATTCAAATTCTCCTCTCTCCCTATCTTTGGTTTTTTTTTTTAGGGTTTTTTGCAAGGCAAATGGGGTTAAGTGGCTTGCCCAAGGCCACACAGCTAGGTAATTATTAAGTGTCTGAGACCAGATTTGAACCCAGGTACTCCTGACTTCAAGGCTGGTGCTTTATCCACTACTCCACCTAGCAGCCCCCTCTCCCTATCTTTGAAAACTTGAATCCAATTATTTTCTTCTCTGTCACTTCAGTTTTTCTCATAATTTCCCTATATAAACCTAGACTTACCTACTTCCTTCACTTCTATCAAGTCTTAGGAAAAGGAGGTCTGTTGATTGAAATCACTATCCAATACTTTTTTTTGATGACAAAAGTTCTTAAAACTTAAGTCATATCTCTGTCTTTTTCTTCAACTGTTCAAGCATTTTTTATTAGATCAGTCAAACAAATTTTTACAAAGACAAACTAAGGCTAATAAGATTTTTGTGAATAGAATGTCATAGTAAAAATCATAAGCATGTGAATCCCAGAAGAATATTGAGCATATGATTTTGCAATAATTTTCATTTCATAACTATTTATTTAATGATATTTTTAATGATACTTGGAGCTTAGAATTTTTAAAATGAGTTATAAGCATGTTTTAGTTGTTATTTTCTTTTTATTTTTTTAATATATTGGGCATATGATTTCATTTTTATAAATTCTCAGTAAGTAAACTGCCTCTATCATTGCAGGTAGATAGTTGCCCTACAATTTATAGACTGAGAAACTTTCTAAGGGACACTAAGCTTTGGCTCTGACCTAAAAGTCATTTAATTTCTCAGTGATCCGGGAAACTCTCTTAAAATTATTATTTTACTAGGAAGATAAAAGATAGTTTGTATCATAATCACAGCCTTCGGAGTCATGATTTGCCTCAGAGAGGCAAATATTTTTAAATAAAATAAAGTATTCACTATATTTTGTTCTTAACAAAAATGTTCTCTGCATTCCTATCATTTTAGTTATCAACAATTCAAGAAATAAATTAAATGAAAAGTTAATAGTACAAATCACTCAATACTGAAAACAACATTCATCACCTGATATAGACTCTGGATATTGGGTCCAATAATACCTTCAAGACAATAGCTTTAATATGGATACTATTATGTTGCCCCAGAGGTCTGTGAGTAGTAGCCACTATGTCTCCTAATTATTGGCTACCTTAGCAAAACTGTCCCAACTTTTGAATGCAGAGGTCTGAACAATAAGCTCAGATTAATCACAAAGATAAATATTGTGAGAGAAGGGGAGTGAGTGTGGAGTGGAATCTCTTCTCTCTTGAAGGACGTGATTGTTCAATATGTATGTTAAATAAAATAGTATGTACAGAGGGAAGTCTGGTTTCACTGGGAGAAAAAATAGTACCATCACTATATATCCCTATTAATATATCTCTCCCTATTTATTTTGATTTATCATGTAGCCAGACTGAATCTAGTGCTCAGTTCACATCATCTTGCTTCTACCAAGTGATTATTTATTTAACAAGTGAAAAATTTTATTTAAGTCCCTCATTTAAATATGATTGATGATTCAGATGGCCATGATCTTTTTATCCAGGACTGTGCTAAAATAAAAATATTAAATGTGAAGCTTTAAGGTGATCTTATTGGTTAACTACGATAAAATTTGAATGACAAAAACACAGTCTCAATAATGGACAGCCTATTATTTTAAGGGTATCCAAAACAAAATAAATTCATGTGATCATAATAGTTTTATATTAGTTAATGATAGAAATTTTTAAAATTTATGTAATTTTATAACTGTTTGGCAATTAATTTGTAAGTCCTCTGTACTACCACCATATAAATTCGTGTACCACTAATAATCATGGAGAAATATGGGCAGATCCCTAAAACAAACAATGGAAACTATAATTAGGATATGTTTTATAACATTTAATTTCTCCAGGTATAAACTGATGGATCAAGAAAGAAGTTTACAAATAAAAATCCCTAATTTCATCTGGATGAAAGCATGCTTAATCATATTCAACACATAATGAGAACAATGTTGGGAACATGATGTAAGTCTGAGTGTGATGGGTAAGACAAAGTCAAAAAAGGGGAAAACGAACTCAGCTGACCCTCTCCTTTGGATTATGGGCATTGTCAGTCAAGAACCTTTTCTCCCCCTTGCCAAGCAGTTCCCATTATCTAGTTACAAAACATAGTTCTACTTCAATAGAGACCTTCACTGTAGCAGATATATTGGTGAAAGGTGCAAGGGAGTACAGTACAGCCTAACCTTGTCGTATTTGAGAAAGCAAAATGGCACTCTCATTTTTTCTTACTCTTGAGAAAAGGAAAACTATGGATGTAACTTAGCTCTAACTTTTTTTTAAAGTATAAAATATTTTTATTAATTAATCAAAAGTTTAAGATTTATTATCAGTTTGATTCAGTCCTCAGTCACAATAAGCCTGAAATTTTTGAACAAGACTCAGATCTTTAAGAATTTTACTTCTCTTTATACCCAAATTCAAATACAATTTCTATCTGTCACATCCTTACCCAACACAGATTGAAAAGAAAAATATAACTTCAAGATCAAGAACCATTAAGTTGATCTGAGCAATCTAACTAGCAAAGCAACTGAAAATTATTTGAATAGAACTTAGTAGAGTAACTTCACAGAATAAATTAAACTAAGCATTAGCCTCTTAACTCTAGGGTAATAGAAAGGTAAAGAAAAAACTTAACATTGTTCTCTGGTAGCTTTTTATTGGGTAGAACTTGCAGTAGTCTCCAATGGTCCCATTCAGGAGCCTGAAAGCAGAGGCAACTCCAGGTAATCAATGCTCCCACAGTGCCTTTAAAAAACAAAAAAACAACTGCTGATAGTGAGTGGTTTTGGGCAAGGATGAAATGATCTTATCTTGTCCCTGCTCTCCCCATATTCATATAGAGCATAGACTCAAATAAGATTGGTACTTAGCTCCTTCTTATATTTAAAATTTTGTGTTTTCCCTTTCTAAACAAGTGGCCAAATATTTTGAAGTGAATATATTCAGACTGGGTAGCAACCATATGAATTTGATATATACATAGACCTTGCTTCCAACAGGTGGTGTGTTTATGCCCAGGAGATGTTTTCTATGGACGTATGTTAAATTTTTTTATATTTCTTTTCTGAGTAAGAAATAAATACCTGCTCCATACTTAAATAATAGTGTACATTGAATAGCATTTTATATTTTGCTTTTAGAAGCCCATGACCTAAAGCAATAAACAAAGTCCTAGGACATCAAGGAAGATGTATAATGAGTCCAAGAGTATAAGAAAAGAGAAACTAACCTCCTCCTCTTTCATTAAATGTTGTTTTCCCTGGCCTGAGCTTCTTAACTGTGTTCATCTGTCCCAAGCTGTCCCAAGTTGTTAACTCAAAGTAATTAATATGTTGGCTCAACCTCCTGGTTCACAATGAGTTCTTAATATTAATAAATAATGCCAACATAATTGGAGTTATGAAAAATAGTAAATCCTCAGTCAAAATATTTTGAATGAATTTCTGAATTTAATGAAGGACCACAATCAATAATAGATGAAAGAATAAATGAATGAAAAAAATTTAAAAAAAAGATAAGTACAAAAGCATAAAGGAATTAGGAAATGCTTCTTGTACAATGTATTATTTGAAGTGAAGTTTTTAAGGCAGCCAGAGATGATGAGGGAGAACATTTCAAATATGAACAGTAGCCACTGAAAAAAGTACAGAAATATAGAGGGAAGGATGTGTATGAGAAATAAGAAGTAGTCTAAAATAATCCCCTTTTGATTAGGGTAATTTTGGGAAATATAATTTTCCCCCCTCCAACTCAAAGAAAAGGGAAAGCCAGGAACTTCTGCTCTCTTCCTAGAATATAGTGGAGCAGGGTAAACTTCCATCAAGGGTTATGCTATTTGGAAATTAATATAATCCTGAACCTTTGGAGGATTAACTGGTTAATGGATATGTTTAAAGAAAAAGTGATATATCTGCACATAATTTTCTATTTTTCCTGGATGTATGTGTTTATAATACTGTCAAGTACAAAGGGAATAGTTTCATTTTACTATAATAAATATTTTTCCCATGTCTCATTGGTTTGAGATCAACTGGAATATTAATCATTGGGGAACTACCAAAAAACTTAAATTTTATTTTCCATCTATGTTTTTATAAAAAACTTTTCTTTCAAAAAAAGAGATGAGATATGTCACACCTGATTTACATACTGATTAATTTTGTTAAAAAATTTTAAAATTCTACTTCATGTTTTATTGCAAGGGAAGACTGAGGACATGATAGATCAGATATATTTGGGGAAATAGTAATATGAAAATAAAGGTGAGAATAAAAAAATTTTTACAGGAAAAAAAATTTCTTTCCACATAAAGAATATATGTTTTTATTATGTATTATGAACACATTTTTGCTATAAAAGTATGGGCCATGCAAGGGAAGAAAACTCAAATGGGAAGTGGAGAAGAATTGTTTTATTAATCTCCCTGACTACAGAAATAAAAGCTTAACCTATACAGTTTAACCACAGAATATATGGAAGGAGCTCATGTATAAGATAACCAAAAAAATTTAAAAAAGGAATGGGATATAAAGATTTTTAGATATCAAATTTGATCCTGGAGACCAATACCACAGGACAGTATCAATATATACCTTAATAAACCTTTTACAACATACAACAAAAATAAAAAAAAAATTAAGGTGGATCTTTTCAAAATTTCAAAAATAATACCAAAAGGTCCCTTATAATGGGAAATGTAAATAGGACAAGAATTCTTTCCTCACTATTATTTGACATAATTCTAGAAAGCAATGAAAAATGAAAAAGAAAGTGGAAACATAAAGAAAGTCAAATAGGAGATGAACTTATTTATATTTGTAAGTGGCTTGAAGGATTACTTATGGAAGTGAGATTTTTTTTTAAAACATTTTTTGGTAAGAGATTGATTGAAACCACTCAATTCCATTTGAAATGGTACTTTAAGTAAGAACATAGCTTAACAAAGTCATAAGACTAAGTGCAAAATAGCCTTGGAAGTAGTCATGTTTAGGCAAGCAAGGAAATATGACTACATCTATGCATTGCCCATGAATTGTCAATAGAAGAGGAAATTGAAATTTTTCCAGAAATCAGAGGATGTGCCTTTCCAGCATATAGGAAGAAGAATGCTAACCCTTGGATAATGTGATCTCCTCCTCCAAACTAAGTAAGCAAGGGACCTTGCCAGCTTCAAAAGGTCTGGAGGATACCAAACTTCTTCATCTTCTGAGAAGTATCCTAGATGATATCCCAGAAATAACTGGTGGTAGTATCTTCATTATTAGGAACCAAAGATAGACTAGATTTCATGAGTCTCCAGGGAATCTAGCAAAGTTCCAAAGTTCCTAAATACCCTATACATGAAAAGAAGAAGAAAAAAACAAAAACTTCCAGCAACCCGGAGCTTTGAGTTTATTTGAACATAATTTCTGAGGTTTAACAAAAGCTGTTATCATTTTTTTCTGAATCTACCTATTCTTATATGTTATACTGACCTAATTTTCTATTTTTTATTATTACCAAAAAACTTTAATGATTATTGTTTCATATTATACTTTGAAGTTTCCACATATGCTTTCTAAGTTAGGGCCCACTCTCTCCTTGACTAGGTATAGATTTGGGGGGAGAATGATTCTTTTTTAAATGCTACTTGGGCTGTGAGGCTAATTTCTAAATGAGAATCTTGATGGAGGGGCGCACCACTGGAATAATACATAATGAAGAATCCCCTGGAAAAACTCTTCCAGAGGTGGGGATTAAACTCACTGAAGAGCATAAGAGTTGTGAGCCAGTCAGTTAATAAGTATTAAGTACTTACTATATGCCAAGAATTTTGAGAATTAGATCTGGGGATCTACTTTGTGTATTTAACTGAGAATTACAAAGAAAGGATATTTCCTTCTGTCAAAGAGCATAATGAAAGAGACAACATAAAAATAATTATGTGCAACTAATTAAATACAGAGGAAAGACACTAGAATTAAACGTGGTTAAGAAAGACTTCTCTTAGAAGGTAGAATTTTATCTGGAATCTGCATGTAGTCAGGAAAGTTAGAAGAAAAAGATGACAAGGAAGAGAATTCCAGGCATCAATGACTTCCTATGAAAATGTACAGTGGAGATGGAGTGTCTTATGTGAGAAATAGCAAGAAGACCAGTGACCCTGGATCTAAATATGTTGTTGGATAATGAGGTAATATAAGTCTGTAAAAATAGGAGAGAACAAGCTTATGAGATCTGTTGAATGAAAAGAAGATTATGCACATTATCTAATAAGGAGACACTGGAGTTTTGTTTTTAATAGGAAGGTGACATTGAAATTTTCACATTAGGAAATTTAATTTGGCAGCTGAGTGGAGGTTGAACTCTGGTGAGGAGAAAATTAATACAGGGGACCAATCAGAAGGGTATTGAGGGGAGGCGCAGTGGTTAAAGCACCAGCCCTAGAGTCAGGAGTACCTGGGTTCAAATCTGGTCTCAGATACTTAATAATTACCTAGCTGTGTGGTCTTGGGCAAGCCACTTAACCCTATTTTCCTTACAAAAACATAAAAAAAAAGGTTATTGAAATAATCCATGTATAAAGTGATAAGGGCTTTCATCTGGGTGAGGGTAGGGTGAGAAAAGAGAAGAGAATATATACAAAAGTTTTGATAAGGATACCTTAGTATATATATTATATCTATATAGATATTATATATATGGCCTATTTTTTAGAAAATTTTAAGGAATAAGCAAAAAATAATTAAAACAAATTCAATAACTTAAAGGGATACAAAATAAAGGCATATAAATACAAAACTATATCATTAACATATTCCAGAAGTAAATAATTAAAAGTCCTATTCAAAATAACTACAAAATGCATACACTATCTTAAAAGTCAAATACAAAACATTCTTTAAAGAAATAAATGTGATTTAAAGAAATGGAGAGATATTCAATGACCATGGCTGAACCATACCAATATGATAAAACTTATGATACTATATAAATTATTTTATAGAGTTAACATTGTATTATCAAACTATCAAGAGAATACTTAATAGACTCACACAAAATGTTAGCACAGTTAATTTTTATAGGCCTAGAATATAAAGGGAAAAAAAGTACTGATAAAGAGGAAATAGCTAATGAAGTTTGAAACTTCAAAGTATAATATGAAACAATAATCATTAAAGTTTTTTGGTAATAATAAAAAATAGGAAATTAGGTCAGTATAACATATAAGAATAGGTAGATTCAGAAAAAAATGATAACAGCTTTTGTTAAACCTCAGAAATTATGTTCAAATAAACAACTCATTATTTATCCTAATAAATTTAAATGGATGGAATATATGGATATTAAAACTCACACCACACAATAAAATTGATAAATAATTTAGATTCTAATGTCAACTGTGGATAGTGAATGAATTCTTAACCAAATAAGATACAAAATTTATTTCATTTCCCTGAAATCAAAAAGCTTTGATGTGAACAATTTAAAGAATAGTTTAATTGTATTTTTGGAATAAAAAAGAAAATAATGAAGTAGGGCGACTTCTTTTTTTTTGCTAGACAATGGGGTTAAGTGAATTGACCAGGGTCACACAGGTAATTATTAAATGTCTGAGACCAGATTTGAACTCAAGCCCTCCTGACTCCAGGTTCGGTGCTCTATGCATTGCGCCACCTAGCTCCCTTAGGACAACACTTTTAAAGTCTTATACCAAATATATCAGTATGATATTCACAATATATTGAACTAATCAATGAAATTAGTAAAGTTCAAAAGGGAAGGGCACTATGGCACTACTTTTGCATGTGTACTGTATCCATGAGTACTTTGCAGATCAGGTTCATTTCTGAGAGAAACTAATTTCAGAGAAAAGAGTGATGGCTTCCTTTTACTACACTATTTGGCTCATTAAATCCCTAATGTGGTATTCTAGGAACAAATTGTTTATAGCTTAGGTTTTGATGGAGAACTAGCATTCCTTTAAATGAGAGAGTAAAGACAAAATGAGATATTCAATATACACATGAATCAAGCATGGAATAAGTATCTATTTCTCTACATAAATAAAATACTATACAATATAAAAATGTTTAAATGGAATAATTAGATCAACCCCCCCCCCAAAAAAAAAGAATTCAGCAAATTAAGTTTTTACTCCTGTTCCTATCTGCTAGGAAACTGGCACTTAAACCTCATGAATCATATGACAAATATGATTAGGCATTTTATAAGATTTTCCTTAAGTCTATCTCTGATGGAAAGCCTAGCAAGGGACTTGGATTCCTCCTTTTATACAAGACTATCTTGTTAAAAATGTCTCTTGTATCTTTTAGCAATTTGAAGAAGCCTTCATGCCTGGTCACTTACACAGGAAATGAAAAACAAAGTGAAAATGGTAGTCAAGGCCCAAGGCAAAACCTAGGCTATTGGAATCCATGTTCCATATACTGATGATCATGGGGAGCACGATGACAAAGATCTACTTGCTACATGTTGAAACAAAAAAGAGTCAAATATGATCTCTTCATTTCTTTCTTCTGCTCCTCCTCCTTTCTTCTTCTCTTCCTCCTTCTTTTTCTTCTTTCTTCTTAACATATATCTTAACCCATTCCAAATACTGCCAAAAGATAAGATGAGGACCAAGACATCACTCATGGTTTGCCATATCAAACAAAAATTCCAAGTCTTTTCAAAGATATTTTATCATTTAGTCTGAAACAGAGAGTTCATCAGATAGTTCAATATACTCACATGCTGGATCACATATAGAGTAGACAAGAATCAGACAAATTTGTACACATTACATTTACTGCCTCTAATTTTACAGTCATCTAACAATAAAACGAAAAATAATTCCTCTAGAGATAAGTGGCAAAAATATGCAAATAAGCAATTCTCAGAAATTAAGAAATTGTAAACTATTATAAACCATATGAAAAATAGCTCAAGAATAATATAAATGGGGGTGGCTAGGTGGTGCAGTGGATAAAGCACCGGCCCTGGAGTCAGGAGTACCTGGGTTCAAATCCAGTCTCAGACACTTAATAATTACCTAGCTATGTGGCCTTGGGCAAGCCACTTAACCCCATTTGCCTTGCAAAACCCCTCCCCCCAAAAGAATAATAGAAATAATAATAGAAATAGAAAGACAAATCATAATCACACAGTTCAATTTCAAAAATAATTTGTAAGAGATGATGAATATGAGCTGTGAACTTTTCCACCCAGCATGCACTTGACTCCTCCCTACCTCCAGGTGCAGTACCACCACCTCTCTCTTACAAGGGTTTAAACTTGCCACCTCCAAATTTGCCATGGATGATGATATTGCTGCTCTCGTTGCTTACAATGGCTCTGGCATGTGCCAAGCTGGCTTTGCAGGAGATGATGCCCCTCAGGCTATTTTCCCTTCCATTGTTGGCTGCCCAAGACAGCAGGGTGTGATGGTGGGTATGGGCCAGAAAGACAGCTACATGGGAGATGAAGCTCAGAGCAAGGGAGGTATTTAGACTCCAAAGTACCACACTGAACATGGTATTGTCACAAACTGGGGTGAAATGTAGAAGATCTGCTATCATACTTTCTACAATGAGCTCCATGTGGCCCCTGAAGAACACCCTGTGCTGCTCACAAAAGTTCTCCTGAACCTCAAAGCCAACAGAGAAAATATGACTCAGATTATGTTTGAGACCTTCAACACCCCAGCTATGTATGTTGCCATACAGATTGAGCTGTCTCTATGTGCCTCTGGTCATACCACTGGTATTGTGATGGACTCCGGTGATGGTGTGACCCACACTGTGCCCTTCCTCATGCCATCCTCCATCTGGATCTGTCTGGCTGTGATCTGATAGACTACTTCATAAAGATTCTGATCAAGAGAGGGTACAGTTTCACTACCAAAGCTGAAAAGGAAATCATAGGTGACATCAAGGAGAAGCTGTGCTACATAGCCCTAGACTTTGAGCAGGAGATGGCCACTGCTACTTCCAGCTCCTCTCTGGAAAAGAGCTGTGAGCTTCCTGACGGGTAGGTTATCACTATTGGCAACGAGAGGTTCTGATGCCCAGAAGCTCTCTTCAAACCTTCCTTCTTAGGTATGGAATCCTGTGGAATTCATGAAACTACCTTCAACTCCATCATGAAGTGTGATGCTGACATTCATAAGGATCTGTATGCTAATACTGTATTGTCTGGTGGTACCACCATATACCCAGGCAATGGTGACAGGATGAAAAAGGAGATTATATCCCTAGCTCCCAGCACAATGAAAATCAAGATCATTGCACCACCGGAGCACTAATACTCTGTCTGGATTGGAGGCTACATCTTGGAGTCTCTTTCTACCTTCCAGCAGATGTGGATCAGCAAGCAGGAGTATGATGAATCCGGGCCTTCCATTGTCCACCTCAAATGCTTCTAAATGGACTGTTTATGGTTTTTTTGGTTGTTATGGTAATTTTTTTGTCAAAAGGGTGTTATAATGGCCCCCCCAAAAGAGAAATGAAATTAGCATGGCTTTATTTTATTATTATTATTATTATTATTTTTTCTTTTTTGGCGCTTGACTCAGGATTTAAAAACTGGAACAGTGAAGGTGATGAGCAGTCTAAGTATGTTGGAGGCAAACATCCCAAAAGTTCTACAGTACATCTTCAGTACATTGATTGTACATTTTTTAAAGTCATTCCAAATAATTGTATAATGCATTGTTATGGAGTTACTTGCCTCTATGAAGGAGGCTATACTGCTCTTTGAGCAAAGGAGCTACTTAACAAAACATCCAGAAGGGGAGGGGAGAAGGGAGAAGGTATTAGTATTGAATTCATGTACATTAATGTAATCTTTTAAAAAATGTTTTTGTATCTTCAAAAAATAAGAGATGATGAATATGGAAAATAGTAATATTGGTATTAAAATACAAATACAGATGCAATAATGTCAGTGGAACTCTGAATTACTCTAAACATTCTGGAAAAACCAGTCTGGAGTTATATCACATTTTTTAAAATTAATTATTATTTTTTAATTTTACAATTTTTTCCCATAATCACGCTTCCCCCCCCCCACACCCTACAGAAGGCAGTTTGTTAGTCTTTACATTGTTACTTTGCTATACATTGATCTGAGCTGAATATCACAAGACAGAAATCATATCATTAAGGAAGAAAAAAAATAAAGTATAAGAGATGCCAAAATTCCATAAGACAACTTATTTTAGAGGTGGTCTATGTTCAAACTCCACAATTCTTTCTCTGGATATACATAATATTCTCCATAACAGAAATCCCAAAATTGTGCCCAATTGTTGCACTGATGGTATGCGCAAGTGCACTAAGATTGATCAGCACCTTCCATGTTGCTGTTAGGGTGTACAATATTCTTCTGGTTGTGCTTATATCACTCAGCATCAGTTCATGCTCATCCTTCCAGGCTTTCCTGAATTCCCATCCCTCATGGTTTCAAAAAGAACAATAGTTTTCGATCACTTACATATACCTCAATTTATTAAGCCATTCCCCAAATGATGAACATTCACTCGATTTCCAATTCTTTGCCACCACAAACAGGGCTGCTATGAATATTTTTGTACAAGTCATGTTTTTACCCTTTATCATAATCTCTTCAGGGTATAGATCTAGTAGTGTTATAGCTAAATCCAAGGATGTGCACGTTTTTGGGCAAAATATTTCTAAATTATTGCTTAAATGTCCTCCTCATTGGTGGTATGTTTACCTTTTTTTTCATTTATGATAGTAGCAATTGATTTTCTTCATTCTTTTTTTTAATAAATTGACCATAGTTTTATTGATTTCATTGTTTTTTTTTTCATAAAACTAACTCATGGTTTTATTTATTAGTTCAATTTTTTTTTGTTTTCGATTTCATTAATTTCTCCTTTAATTTTTGAGAATTTCTAAATTGGTATTTAATTGGGGGTTTTAATTTGTTCTTTCTCTTATTTTTTTTTTTTTAGATTTTTGCAAGGCAAATGGAGTTAAGTGGCTTGTGCAAGGCTACACAGCTAGGTAATTATTAAGTGTCTGACACCGGATTTGAACCCAAGTGCTCCTGACTCCAGGGCCGGTGCTTTATCCACTGCACCACCTAGCTGCCCCCCTCTCTTATTGTTTTAGATGCATATTTACTTCATTGATTTCTTCTTTCTCCAATTTATTCATTTGAGCATTTAAAGATGTAATATATCCCCTGACAGCTGCCTTGGCTGTGTCCCATAAATTTTGTAAGATTGATTCCTTATTGTCATTATCTAGGATGAAATCATTAATTATTTATATAATTTGTTGTTTGATCCACTCATTCTTTAAAATAAGGTCAATTAGTTTCCAATTAGTTTTGGGTCTATATCTCTCTGGCCCGATATTCATGTGATTTTTATTGCATTATGATCAAGGAAAGATGTATTCACTATTTCTGTCTTTCTACAATTGATTATTAAGTTGTTTTACTGTAGTGGATGGTCAAGTTTTGTGTAAATTCCATGTCCTGCAGAAAAAAAAATATATTCCTTTCTATGCCACATTCAATTTGCTACAATTCTATTTGCTCCATAGGTCTAACATGTCTCTAGGCTTTCTAACAATCTTTTTACCTCGTTGACTTCTTTCTTATTCATTTTATGGTTATATTTATCTGTCTGAGAGCAGGAGGTTGAGGTCTTCCACTTCAAGAGTTTTGCTGTCTATGTCTTCCTGTAACTCCATCAATTCCTCCTTAGAGAATTTAGATGGTATACCATTTGGTGCGTACATATTTAGAACTGATATCACTAACTTTTAGGAGGGTAAAGTTTCCTTCCTTATCACTTTTAAGGAGATCTAGTTTTGTGATACTTTGGCTGAGATAAGGATTGCTAATCTTGCTTTTTTTTCACTTCAGCTGAAGTAAAATATATTTTACTCCAACCTTTTACATTTACTCTATATGTATGTCTCTGCTTCAAATGAGTTTCTTGTAAGCATCATACTTTAGGATTCTATTTTTTAATCCACTCTGTTATTAGCTTACATTTTAAGGGAGAGTTGATCCCATTCACATTCAAAGTTATAATTACTAACTCTTCATTGCCTTCCATGCTATGTTCCCTCTGCTTGTTTTTCACTTTATCCATATTCCCCAGTATTTTGTTTCTAAATACTGCACCCTTCAATGTGTTTGCCCTCCTATGTCCAACCTCCTCTCCCTTCCTTAAACCTTTCCCTTTGCCCCTTCTTCCTTCCCTTCCTTCTTTTACTTCCCCTTTGCCTCCTCCCTCCCCTTTTATCCATTTAATACAGGAAAGGTAAGATAAGTTTCTTAACTTAACTGAATGTATGTATGTTAAATTTAAGCCAAATCTGATGGGAGTAAGATTCAGGTGGTTCTCCCCTCCTCACTTCTTCCCCTTTATTGCAATGGGTCCTTTATATCTCTTAATGTAATGATATTTATCCTATTCAGTCCCTTCCAACCTCCCATCTCTTTACTGTCTCCCTTTTAAAGGAGATATTGTTTTTAATTCATTCTATCTCAGTCACAAAAAAGTTATGAGTGTCCATCACTTCTGGATAACTATATTCTCCCAGGTAGAGATATAGCTAGTTTCATCTTATTAGAAAGCAGTTTTTTTCTTTTTGTAACCCCCATTTTTGCTTTTTCATGTGTCTCTCATATCTCCTGATGGAAGTCCAAGCTCTGATCTTTTTATCAGGAAAAGATGGAAGTCTCCTATGTCATTAAATGTCCATCGTTTGCCCTGGAAGAAAAGGCTCAGATTTGCAGGATGATGGATTCTTGGCTGTATTCCAAGCTCCCTTGCTTTTTGGAAGATAACATTCCAGACCCTTTGATCCCTTAATGTAGATGCAGCCAGGTCCTGTATAATACTTACTGTGGCTCCTTGCTATCTAAATTGTTCTTTCTGGCTACTTGCAGGGTTATCTCTTTTATCTGATAGTTCTGGAATTTGGCCACAGTTTTCATTGGTGTTTTCATTTTGGGACCCCTTTCTGGGATTCATTCAATCACTATTTTGCCCTTTGGTTCCATAATATCAGGGCAGTTTTTCATCACTAAATCCTGTAATATTAAGTCCAGGATTTTTTTCTCTTCAATGTTTTAAGGATGATCAATTATTCTTAGGTTATCTCTTCTTGATGTATTCTCAAGGTTAGTGGTTTTGCTGATAAGGTATTTTACATTTTCTTCTATTTTTTTATATTTTGGTTCTGTTAAACAGACTTTTGCTGGCTCATGAAGTCATTAGTTTCCACACACTCCATTCTTTTTTTAGACACGTATTTTCTTCATTTACCTTTTGTTTCTCCTTTTCCAATTGGTCAATTCTATTTTTGAAAAAGTTTTCCATTTAATCAATTGAAGTTTTGAGAGAAATATTTTCTTTTTGCATTTCTCCAATTGTATTTTCCAAGGATTTGTTTTCTTGTTGCATTGTCTTAATATTCTTTCCCAAATTTTCCAATTTATTTTTTAAACTCCTTCCTGATTTCATCAAGGAAGTCTTTATGGGCTGAGGAACAAATCTTATTCTCCTCAGAGCTACAGTCTTTATCGTCTGAGTATTTTTCTGTGGACTGCACTCCCTTCACTGGTCTTTCTTCATTTTCCTAAGATCTTGTATTGGGGATGAGCTGGTTTACAGAGGTTTTTTTGTTGAGATCCCTAGAGGCTTTACTCACTGATTTTAATAACTCCAAATGAACCCAACAGTAGGTGTAGCTAGAGGTTTTGCTCACTGAGTTTAATAACTCTAAGTGGACTGGCCAGTAGGGAGTGCTGATTGCTTTCTCTGGAGTGTCTGTGACCTTGACTTGAGCCCCTTTCCCTTGGGCTGGGTTGTGGGCAATGTTGGGCAATGTTGCTTTTTATCTTTGAATAATGTGGGCTATGCCCTGGGGCAAGGTAATTACTCTCCCTTTTCACAGCTGAGGGAGCTCTGCTGTCCACACCTGAGCCTAGGGGGAGGAGAGGGTGGTCTGTTACTGTGTTTGTTCTGGGAAGAGGACTCTTCTGAAGTCAAAGTATGGATTCTGAGGTCTTCCAGACCATAAGAGACCAGTGGATTGATGTTTCCAACTCTCCAAGGCTAAAACTAACTCTCCAGCCCTGCTAGAACACCCTAGACTTTCAGACCCACAGCCAAATCCTCCATGGCCCAGATGGCTTTTGGACTGCAGCTCTCACAGTCAACAACTCCTGAACCCATCTTAGGTTAGTCCAGGTCTCACCCCTCCAGGAAGGGTCTCTGCTCTCTGCATCTGACTCACCCACAATACCTGAAGAAAAACTTTGAGGGAGATGTTCTTCTCCTGGCTTTTTTTTCCCTGAGTTTTATTGATCGAATTTCTGTTAAGAGGTTTATTTCATATTATATATGAGGGAAGATCAGGAGACCTTAACACAATACCTGTCTTCTCTCTATCAGACATTCCAGAAACAATTGGTTCCAGTTCTATATAAGCTATTTGGAAAATAAATGAAGATGACACTCTGCCTAATTCCTTCTGTGGCACTAAAATGGTACTGATACCTAAACCAGCAAGAGTCAAAACAGAGAAAGAACATTCTAGACCAATCTCCCTAATGAATATACTTGCAAAAATCTTAAATAAAATATTAGCAAAGTGATTACAGCAAGTTAGCACTAGGATAATATATTATGACCAAGTAGGATTTATTCCAGGAATGCAGGATTGGCCCAATATTAGGAAATTGTCAGTATATTTGACTTTATCAATAACAAACCTAACAAGAATCATATAATTATCTCTATAGATACTGGAAAAGCCTTTGACAAAAATACAGCACCCATTCCTACTAAAAAACACTAGAGCAAATGAGAATAAGTGAATTTTTCCTTAAAATTATAAGCAGTATCTATCTGAAACCATCAATAAGCATTATATGCAATGGAGATAAATTAAAAGCATTCCCATTAAGATCTGGGGTGAAAAAAAGATGCCCAATATCATTAAGAATATTCAATATTGTATCAAAATCAGTTATCAGTGAGAATTTGCTCAACCCATCAATATTATTACTATAGCAATAAGAGAAGAAAAAGAAATAAAAAGAATTAAAATTGAGATTAAAGGGGCAGCTAGGTGGTACAGTGAATAGAATACTGGCCTTGGAGTCAGGAGTACCTAGGTTCAAATCCAACCTCAGAAATTTAATAATTACCTAGCCATGTGGCCTTGGGCAAGGCACTTAACCCCATTGCCTTGAAAAATCTAAAACAAATGAATAAATAAATAATAAATAAATAATAAAAAATAAATAAATAATAAATAAATAATATAAAATAAAAAATAAATAATATAAAATATAAATAAATAAATAATAAATAAAAATAAATTGAGATTAAAGAAAAAAAACACTCACCATTTGCAGATGATTATAATGGTATAGCTAGAAAAACATAAAAAAAATCTTAAAAACTACTGAAACAATTAGCAACTTTAGCAAAATCACTGGTTATAAAATAAAACAAAATAAATCCTCTGCATTTCTATGTATTACTAACAAGATTCAGCAGCAAGAGTCAGAGAAATCTCAGAGTCTATGAAAATAACTATAAAACACTTTTCACAAAATAAAATCAGATCTAAAAGACTGGGCAAATATCAACTGCTCATGGATAGGCTGAGCTAATATAATAAAAATTTTAATTCTACCTAAATTAACCTACTTATTTAGTGTCATACTAGTCTTTCTTCCAAAAAATTATTTTAGTGACCTAGGAAAAAATAGTAACTAAATTCACAAGGAGAAACAAATAATCAAGTAAATCAAGGGATTTAATGAAAAAAATGCAAAAAAACCTTACCAGCACTAAAATTATATTATAAAGCATCAGTCATCAAAACTCTGTGGTACTAAGAAATAGATTGATAGACCAATGGAATAGATTAAATGCAAAGGAGACAGAAGGAAATGATTATAGTGATCTCCTATTTGATAAAGCCAAAGAGTCTAGCTACCGGGATAAAAACTCATTCCTCAATAAAAACTCTAGGAAAACTGGAAGATAGCATGGCAGAAAGTAGGATCAGACCAACCTCTCATACCCTACATCAAGATAATATCAAAATGTGTGCAGCATTTACACAGAAAAACAATATTATAAGTAAATTAGAAGGAAAAGGAATAGTTTGTCAGATCTATGGAAAGGAGAGCAGTTTATGACCAAGAAAGAGAGAACACTATTAAAAATAAACTGAATACTTTTGATTACATTAAATTAAATTCCCTGATCACTACTCTCATAGGTATTTTGTTTCTCTTATTAGAGTTTGAGGTCCTGGAGGTTAGGGCCTATATTCCTTTTTGTATTTTATCACTAAATGCTTAGCAGATAGTATTTATTAAATATTTTTCATTCATAAATTTATTTTTCCAAATATTATGTTTCTATACTAATTATCAAAATGTTGTCTTTGTACTTTTTTATATTTATTTGATAATTTACTCATTTTAATAGAGTACTCAGTTCATTAATGGTCCATTGTCCTCAATTTTTATTGTATTCTTAGAGATTTGTTTCCTCTGAAAGTTTTAGTGACATCCCTTTAATATTAACATACAGTCTCATCGAAATTCTCTTTCACAAAGTTATTTCAAAAATAAACACACATACACATATATATATCTAATGTATGTATGCATATATATATATATATATATATATATATATATATATATATAATTTATTCTTTGACTCATTCCTTACATAGGTCATCTTTATTAATTCCTCATTTAAATTTATATCATTTGTACACCTAATGTGAATTTCAATTTTAATCACAATATTGGCTATAAAAATGTAATTGACTGTTTTGCTTTTGAATCATCTTTTTAAAGTATCTTTTCATCCTAACAAGTAGTCTATATTTGCAAAGGTGGTGAAGTGCATAGAGCAATGACCTTAGAATCAAGATTTATCTTGATGACTTCAAATACAGTCCCAGATATTTACTAGTTATATGATCCTGGGCTAGTCATGTAACCCTGTTTTCATCAGTGTCCTCATCTGTATAAAGAAGTGGAGAAGGAAATATTAAACCACTCTGCCTAGAATTTTTGCCAAGAAAACTACAAATAGGGTCAAAAAGAGATGGTTACAAATGAAAAGCAACTGAATAACAACACTTTATGTTTCTGAATTATGTAAGTATGTACATATATGGATATGTGTATATATGCATATAATCTTTATTTATAAGGAGAACTAACATTTTTTTCATTTCTGTATCTTTTCCATTTTTTTCCTTTTTGCTAAAATTTTATTTGAGATTTTTGCATCAACACAGTAACAGCCTCTACCCCCACCCCCCAGGCTCAGGTGTGGGCAGCAGAGCTCTCTCAGTTGTGAATAGGGAGAGTAATTACCTTGCCCCAGGGCATAGCCCACATTGTTCAAGGATAAAAATATACAGCAACTTTGTCCACACCCTCCAGGCCAAGGGAAAGGGCCTCAAATCAAGGTCACAGACACCATAGAAAGCAATTAGCATGCCCTACTGGCCAGCCCATGTAGAGTTATTAAGCTCAGTGAAGAAAGTCTCTAGCAGCCCCTATTGGCCAACCCAATTGCAGTTACTAGGACAAGTGATCAAAGCCTCTAGCACCCCCTACTGCCTGGTCCACTTGGAGTTATTAAACTGGGTGAGTAAAGCCTCTAGGGATGCCAACACCAAACCGCTGTGAAACAGCCTGACTCCAATGCAAAATCATAGGAAAATGAAGAATGCCCAGTGGAAAGGGGGTCCATAGAAAAATTCCTAGAAAGTAAAGAAACCAAAACAGATTTAGAATCTCTGAGGAGAATAGGATTTGGTCCCCAGCACAGGAAGACTTCCTTGAAGAAATCAGGAAGGAGTTTAAAAATCAGTTGGAAAATTTGTGAAAAGAAACACAAGAGAAGATTAGCAACTTACAACAAGAAAACAAATCTGTGGAAAATACAATAGGACAAATTCAAAAAGAAAATAATTCTCTCAAAACCTCAATTGGTCAAATGGGAAACCAAGAGTTGGTTTTATGAAAAAAAACAGTAAAATTGATAAACTAGTTAATTTGATTTAAAAAAGAAAGAAGCCAAATTACTAGTCTCATAAAAGTAAAGTTGAATTCACTCACCAATTATTTGGCCCAAATCTATGAAAATAAATGTGGTAATCTTCATGAAATGAATGAATATTTACAAAGATAAAAGTTGCCCAGGGTAAGTGAAGAGAAAATTAGATAACTAAATTAGATAACTAAATAACCCTAATTTAGATAACTAAATAACCCTATCTTAGAAAAAGAAATTCAACAAGCCATTTTTGAACTTCCTAAGTAAAAATCTCCAGGGCTAGATGGATGGATTCACAAGGAATTTCTATCACACATTTAAGGAACAATTGGTTCCAATTCTATAGAAACACTTTGGGCAAATATGTGAAAATGCAACTCTTCCTAATTCTTTCTATGACACCAATATGGTGCTGATACCTAAACCAGGAAGAGTTAACATAGAGAAAGAAAATTATAGACCCATCATCTCCTTGATGAATATAGATGCAAAAATCTTAAATAAAAATCTTAGCAAAACAATTACAAGTTATCACTAGGATAATACATTAAGACCAAGTTGGATTTTTCCCAGGAAAGCAGGGTTGGTTTCATATTAAGAAAACTGTTAGTATAATTAATTATATCAATAACAAACTTATCAGTAATTATATGATTATATCAATAGATGATAAAAAAGCTTTTGATAAAATATAGCACCCATTCCAACTAAAAACACTAGAGAGCATAGGGGAAAAAACGCATTGATCCGTAGAATAATAAGCAGTAATCTGAAACCATCAACAAACATTATATGCAATGGGGATAGGCTAGAGGCATTACCAATAAGATCAGGGGTGTAACAGAGATGCCCATTATCACCACTGCTATTCAATATTGTACGAGAAATTTTAGCTTCAGCAATGAGAAAAGAAAAAGAAATTGAAGTAAGTAGAATAGGGAAAGAAGAAACAAAACTTTCATCTCTTTGCAGATGACATGATGACCTAGAAAATCTCAAAAAATCATCTAAAAATCTATTATAAATAATTACCAACTTTAGCAAAGTTGCAGGATATAAAATATACCCTCATAAATCCTCACCATTTTATGTATTACTAGCAAGATGCAGCAGAAAGAGCTAGAAAGAGAAATCTCATTCAAAATAACTTCAGAGAATATAAAATACCCGAGAGTTTACCTGCCAAGACAGACTCAGAGAAAAATGTTGAAAATAATTACGAAACACTGTTCACACAAATATAATCAAATTTAAATCACTCAATAAATATCAACTGCTCATGGATAGGCTGAGCTAATTTAACCAAAAAAAAAGGGGAAATTTTACCAAAATTAAACTACTTATTTAGTGCCCTAATAATCAAAATTAAATAAAATACTTTAATGAGGTAGAAAAAATTGTAAGCAAATTCATATGAAGAAATAAAAAGTTGAAAATTTCCAAGGACTTAATGAAAAAACTACACAATAAGGTGCCTTAGCCCCACCAGATCTAAAATTATATTCTAAAGCATCAGTCATCAAAAACTATCTGGTATTTGTTAAGACCTTTAGTTTAAAAAAACTGTTATCATATAATTTTGCTATCTCTTATACTTTATTTTTCTTCCTTAAGGATATATTTCTCTCTCATCACATTCAACTTAGATCAATGTATACCATGGAAACAATGTAACATTAACAGACTACCATCTGTGGCGGGTTGGGAGAAGGAAGTGAGATTAGGTCAAAAATTTTAAAATTCTAAATAAATTTTTAAAAAAAGATTTTTGCATCAATATTCATTAGAGAGATTGGTCTATGATCTTCTTTGATATTATTCTTCCTGGTTTAGCTATATGAACCATGTTGGTGTCATAAAAAGAATTTGGCAGAACTCCTATTTCTTAAATCATTTATGTAGCATAGCAATTAATAGTTCCTTAAATGTTTGGGAGAATTCACTTGTAAATGCATCTGGACCTGGAGACTTTTTCTTAGGGAGTTTATTGATGATTTCTTCAATTTCTTTTTTCTGAAATGGGGTTAATTATGAATTTTATTTCCTGTTTTGTTAGTCAGGGCAGTTTGTATTTTGGCAAATATTCATCCATTTTACTCAGGTTATCATATTTATTAACATAGTTTGGCAAAGTAGCCCCAAATTATCTCTTTAATTTCCTCCTCATTGGTGGTTAGTTAACCCTTTTTGCCTTTGATACTAGTAATTTGGTCAACTTCTTTATTTTTTTTAAATCATATTAACCAAAGGTGTGTGCTTTATTGGCTTTTTATAAAACCAACTTTTAGTTTTATTTATGAGATCAATGGTTTTCATGCTTTCAATTATCTTTTCCATTTTTCTAAACTTTCTAATCGATTTTTTGAATACTGAGAAAGGAACACTAATGCATCTTATGATGCTTTACCGTAACATTTTTTATTAATTTAATAATTTTATCATTTGGTACTTTCAAGTTCAAAATTAATATTAATTCATTGAGGTTTCTTTAAGCAATATTTGGTTTCCGTTGTGATTACTGAAACTTTCTTCATTTCATCTAATGCACAGTAAATTTTATTGTCTTTAATTTACATTCTGCATTTGATTTTACTTTGTAGACGTCTTATTTGCATGTAATAAGTTATTTGCTTTTTATTGTGTTATCTACCTTATCACTCTCATATTGTTTGTTGTTTAACTCATCACATTCAGAATTATATGTTGGGGTTGAGTTTTTCTCCTTTTTTTTAAACCTTTTCTGTTGTTTAGTTTTTCTTCCATGTACAAATCTTTTTGACCTTATGTGGGCTATCTTGGCAAAGATATTGTAGTGGTTTGCCATTTTCTTATCTAGTGGAGTAAATAAAACTGGGGTTAAGTTCCTAGGTTGATACAGCTTGCTTTTGTCCCATCACATCTCTAGTTTTGTAGATTTTATTTTTTTATTAATTAGTTGATCAATCATTTTATTTATTTAGCTATCTATAATTTTGCTAAGTACCTTTTTAAAGATATTTAATTTTACTTTGTCATCTTCATTTGTATTTTTTCTGACTATTCTAAATTTTTATTATCAATTTCAATCCCTACCCTCTGTTAAATATTTTCTATTTACCATATAAAATAGCTAGTTTAGCATCTATTTGTCTATCTGTTGTCTCCCATTTTAGATAGCAGGTTTCTTTAGGACAAAGACTATTTTGCCTTCATTGTGTGTTTTCATCCCCAATTCTTAGCACATAATAGTGAAGTATTAGTATTAAGTATAAATAGTAACACTTTAATGCACATTTATTGATTGATTTCAGAGAAATATGAGAAGAGTTCTATAAATTCATAAAAAGTGAACAGAGCCAGAGGAATGATTTATGAAGTATCAACTTTGACAACACAACTTGGAAAGACTTAGCAACTCTGATCAATGTAATGGCCAATTATGATAGTCTCAGGAAAATTGATACATATTTTTCTTGGATGTGGTGATTGTGGGAATTATTTTCTCCAATGTGTGAATCCATTGTTTCCTAATGGCTTGAGAACTAAGTTGAGGCAGAGAAAACATTTTTCTTAATATAAAAATTAAAAATTATACTTTTTTAAAATACCAGGGTATACTTTATTAAGAGCCTAGCGAGGTTCCACATTTCTCTTTGGCTTTCAAGATAGAATCTCTTTTGCTGGCTTCTACTTCCCAGAACTGTCAAGACCAATTTCAAAACATCACAAAATGTGAAACAATGTCTGGCCATTTCCAGAGTTGTATGTTTCTTTGGCAAAACTTAATGGGCAATATTCTTGAAAACAAATAAAATTATATATATATATATATATATATATATATATATATATATATACATATACATATACATGTATATATATATATATATATATATAAACTCAATACCATATTTGTACTAATAATACTTTTCAAGCAATTGAGAGCAGATTTTAATATAGTCCATAAAATAGTAAATGCCTTTAACTCTTTATATTCTTTTTATTTTATCAAATTAAAGCCTCCTCTTTGCTCATAGAAGGAATTGTGTTTGAGGCATAAATGACTTTAAGATTTTGATTGATTTGCCCAGGTACTACCTGGATACCAGCCAGTTGCTTAATTGAAATGACCAGGAAAAAAAATAATTCAATTCTGCACTAATGGCAAAACTGACTAAATGAGAAGAAGTAGCTGTACTGAGTGTACAAAGATTAATTTGGGGTTCTCAGTCCCTTCATATGTGTATCATATTAAAATTAGTCAAAAGAAAGTTCACGTGTTCCATGTTTCTTTGATTTATAGAGCAGAAATGAGTAAAAGAATCAAAATCTTAAAAAAAGAACATGCAATTTGGCACAGATTCCACACTCTACTAGAAGCAACAAAAATAGTTAAATCACATTCTATTATTAACTACACAGCTGACAAAATTTTCCAACTCTTTTGTTTAGTGCAGTGATTCCTTCATAGGCTATTTGCATTTTTTCTCCAATGATGTTATCACAGAGGCTTTAAAGTCAAAAGGTCTTGACTGTCAGCCATCAAAAGTCAATTTCCCTTCATAATCATCATCCCATTAGTCTTATAATTTCCAGTAAGCATCACAGAACTGCAAACTAGACCCGAGGTTTTTATGAAGGAAAAGAAATTGGTTTGTTCCTTGTTTATTAGAAATAAAGCAAGTGAATGACTTGTTAAATTGAAAGCTTTGTTTTAAAATGCAATTTCCATATTCGATTTTAATGGTTAGCTTGAAACTCAATCAGTGAATGCATCTATAAAAGTCAACACTGAAAAAGAAATGAATGACTCATGACATTATATATCCCCTCACTTTTTCAGCAAAAACAGAATTCAAAAATACTTTGAACCTCCAAAATCTTTAGGTAAATAGCCTTCTTCCATGTACATATCAAAAAAGGATATGTACTGTAAGGTGTGCCTTAAAATAGTTTTGATCACTTCACAGGACTCATGGGTAAAGCAAGAGTCCAATAGCTAATTTTCTCCTTGGAAGAGCTCTGTCAGTATAATACTCAACCATATCTATATTTGCTTCCCCAGTGAATGAGGATCTGTTACAGCATTAATGACTATTTTCTGTTACAATTACTTAGTTCTATTAAGGTTGTGTAAATAAAAAAAAACTTCAATAAGGACAAGTGACTAATCTTTGTAGTTAATGGGAATAAAAATTGTTGGAAGTAGTTCAAAGAAAGGTTTGACAACTTTAATATTTAATTTCAGTCATTAAGAAAATGAAAGATATGGCAAAGGTGAAAATCTTACCATTTTAGTGTTTATGTAACACTGAACAAATTTATTGATCTTCTGCTCTGAGAAGTAGGTCAATTGAAAGATCAAACTGGATATTTGACAATGTGCAGATGAAGTAGTACTTCTATTAATTGGATTCTTTGGTACCATGTAGACAAGAGTTTAAGACCCTCCCACAGTGGTTTACTATATCTAGTAATTAGAATGGCTTTGATTAGAGCTTTTCTTTAAATGTGCCATTTTGAGAATAAAATAGTTTCTGATCCACAATTAACTGAAGTAAATTTATACATTCATCTGGGAGAAGGGAGTGATTTAATGAGTTGTGTCAATGAGAGTCCAAGCATTGATAGTTATAAGGAAGAATACTCAACAAATTAATGTATGCTGATGCTTTTAATTTATCAGCGATTACTTCATACATAGGTTAGCCATAAAAGACAAATTTAGAGACTAAAGGGATATTAAAAATTAAATTAAATTTAAAATTAATAAAAATTAAAGATGAGGTAGTCCATTATTTACTCTCTTCCTTAATTTTTTACTTGAGATAATTAAATTGGAAAAGCTAATAATAATATTTAATATCTAATATTTTATAGCACTTATTATGCACTAAGCACTCTTGTCACTTCATTTGATCCTCACAAGAACTTTTATTTTTAGGTTTTTACAAGGCAAATGGGGTTAAGTAGCTTGCCCAAGGCCACACAGCTAAGTAATTATTAAGTCTGAGACTGGATTTGAACCCAGGTACTCCTGACTCCAAGGCTGGTGCTTTATCCAATACACCACCTAGCCACCCCCACAAGAACTTTTCAAGAGAGGTACTGTCCTTATTTTCATTTTACAAATGTGGAAATTGAGTCAGATTGACTTTTCCAGGATCATACAAGTAGTCTATATTTGATGCTGAATTTGAAATCAATTCTTCCTGACTCCAAGCATAGAATCCACTGTACCCCTTATCAGGGTTTTATGAGAAATAAAATATCAATCTGTCATCCCTGAAGGCAAATAACAAAAGAGTCACATGAGGTTTTATAACTGCAGTTCACTCTAAAAATATCAAAGAACTCACACAGGCTACCATATCCAGTGTTGAACTCTGAAAAAAACATAAAAAAAAATAAAAAGAAAAATCAGAAAGATTAAAGTAAGAATAAGCAGAACACTTTCTTTATTCTATTGGAGGAGGGATACTAAACTCTTTTGTTCTCTTTTGCAGGAATCCTATTTAGTGTAGGCAAATCTCAATGCATATGACTATTCAGTGAGCTATAGCTCTGACAGAAAGGTAAAAACAATAATGAGAAAAGTTGAATTCATAGCAAGACTTCATGAGCATAATATTAGGTACTTCAGGTGTGTGTCCAAACTCAGAGACCACCTTGTGCTAATGTGAAAAGATTCTGGGATTTTGATGTTACTAAGTTCATTCTGAGTAAGCACAAAGGACTATAGTTATGCTAACCTCAAGGCTCAACTTGCTTTCTGAGTCTAAGCTTTGGAAGGCAGGATGTCTCTATTTTTTTAAACTATTTATTAATTTATTCAGTTAGTTCTTTTCATATTACTACAATGATCTTGTTGTGAAAGTAAACATAAACCCCCACATAGATAGAGAAACCTCTAGAGAAATAAGGTGAGAGAAAAGGAAAAATATAATTCAGTTTGTGTTTCAGATACTATTGGCTCGGTCTCTTGGATGGGCTGCATTCTTTATCCTCAGTTCATCAGAGAAATTGTTTCAATATTTTTCCCACAGTTGCTACTTTTAACTGTATTTCCTCCTTATTCTGTTTTGCCCCACTCCCATTTATTTTATTAACTGTCTCCTTTCACCATGTTCCTTCTCAGAAGTGTGTTGTATCTGACTACCCTCTCCTACAATTTTCCCTCTTTTCTATAACATAGAAATCCCTCCCCTCCTCCTGTCCCCTTTCACCTCTCCATTTGTTCTCCTTTTTCTTCTAGGAATAGATTTCTAAACCTTATTAAGTGTGCATGTTATTTCCTCTCTGAGCCATTTCTGATGAGAATGAAGGCTTACTCATTCCCCCTCCTCTTCCTCATTTCACTCTATTGCAAAAGGTTTTTTTCTTGATTCTTTTATGTGAAATATCATAGCACATTTTACCTCATCTTTCCTTTTCTCCCAGTATATTCCTTTTTCACCCATTGGTTCCATTTTATAAAATATTATGCCATTATATTCAGCTCCCTCCTGTGCTTTCACTATATACATATACATATACATATATATATATATATATATATATGCATGTATGTATATTCCTTCTAACTGCTCTTATAAATAAGAAGATTCATGTAAGTTATCAGGATCTTCTTCCCATGCAGGATTACCTGCAGTTCAGCATCATTAAATCACACGTAATTAGTACTTCCCATCCACTCTCTCTATGCTTCACTTGTACTTGAAGATCAAATTTCCTGTTCAACTCTGGTCATTTCAATAGGAAAGTTTGAAAGTCACCTATTGCATCGAATATCCATCTTTTCCCTTGAAAGATATTTCAGTTTTGCTGGGTGGTTAATTCTTGTTTGTCATCTGAAATTAGGATGACTTGACTTTGAATCTGATATCATACTTAATAGACCTATGATTCTAGGCACACCCCTTAGACTGTCTCAATTTAAAGAGCACATATCTCAAAGGGTTGTTATGAGAATCAAATAAGTAAAGTGAAAGCCTAAATGCACTATATTAATGCTTGATGTCCTTATTTTAATCATTATCATTGCTATACACAAAGTGATTTCCTAACATAGATTAAGAGAGTTTGGAATAGCTACAATAAGTAGCAAGATAGAATTATTCAAGAAAAAAAATTATTCCTCAATAAGGGCCCATTTAAAATTGGAGAAATGATTTCCCCAAATCCTGTTCAATATGGTTTTATGATTTTTCTCAATTGTGGCTTAGCATTACATGAGTAAGAAAAGAAAAGGTGGGTAGTGAAGGCAACACAGGGGTCAGATTTGGCGAGATATGATGGAGATAAGACAATTGGAAAAGAGATTAAAGAGTAGAAGATAATTGTCTCTTTAAACTGGTTGCCTATAGAAAAAATATTCTAAAGGAAGGACAGCGAGGTCACCCAGGTTTGTTGTAGGTAATGGATTCTTCAGTCACATCAGCTTTTGAAGTCTAAAAGCAAGTAGGTGATATAGTGAAAAGAATACTGTACCTAGAGTCAGGAAGACCTGAGCTCTATCTATATGCTCCTGAGATAAGTCACTTAATCTTTGCTTCCCTCAGTTCCTCAGCTATAAAATGAGGTCAATAATAACACCTACTTCCTAAAGTTATTGTAAGAAGCACATGAGATGTTATTTATAAAGTTCTCGATACAGTCCCTAGAATACAGCAGGTTCCTAAAAAATACAAGTTGCCTTCCTTCTTTTCAAAATACTAACTGCATCAGTATGGAGTGGAAAGGAAGAAGGCATGGCTAGGTAAAAGTCTGTGCAATTAAACTTGAATAGTTTTAAAAAATTACAAATTGAATATGAATCAATCTATGTTAACAACAATCAAGCTCAAGTTTTAAAGCAAGCTCAGTTTCTAGTAAAAAATGGTGCTATTAAGAAAATATCATATAATCTTTTAATTCCAATCCATTCAGATCATATTTTCAATACTGTTTTGAATTGAAGATATCATATTGTGGGAAATATATTGACATAGTGAAGTATGTCCAAAGGAAACTGAGCAAGATAGTAAAAGAACAAACCTGTTAGAATCAGAGATACTAGAAATGTTTTTTCCTGGAGAAGAGTAGACTCTGAGGCAGGACATGCTAGTTATTTTCTAATATTTCAAGGATTTTCAGGTACCATAGGAGTTAGCATTCTGAGCTTGGATTAGTCTGCTCAGCTGCAGTCAGATACATTGGAATGCATCTCTAATGTATTAAAGTCATTTTGGTCTTCTTAAATAATGAAGGATAAGAAATAATCAACATTCCAGGAATAGATTCAAACTAAATAAACCATGACATTTGAAGATAAAAGGAATGGTATTCAGAATTGTAAATGAGTCTAGAAATGGAGTATTAATTTGAAATTGCTAATGTACAGTACTGAATGGATATTTCAAAGGTAAAATAAAAACACCCAACTGACCTTTTTCTATCTGAGGGTTTCTCATACAGTATTGTTATTTAACTAAGCGCATAAATTTCATTAAGGAGTCAGATTGAAGTTGCTGGTTTATTTAACTAAATAATTGGTAGTTTTATGTTTCAATATATTTGATTGTATGTATGCAAATCATATTTTAAATAAGTACAAACTAGTGTATCTAGCATTAGGGAAGGATTCAAACAATTCAGGAATAATGACATAGAGAAAATTTCTAGATTTGACAAGTTATAGTAGTAAAACTGAGCTAGTTTGGGACTGTAGTATATAGATTCAATAGATCTCAATTACATAATAACCGATTCTTTTTGCTCCATTTGCAAGTTATAAAATATAAAAATGAAGTAGTTCTTCAAGAATCATTCAACCATTATACTAAGAAGAAAACATGTAAACACATAATAGAAAATATATACACATTAACAACAAGGTAATTGAGGGGAAGTAATATTAGTTAGGAATTGAGATCATCAATAAAGGTTGTTTTTGTTTTGTGTTGTTTTGTTTGCAGGAGATGACAATGAACTGAGATTTCCTAAGGAAAGAAGCTAGGAAGAAAATTATTTCAGGACTATACCAAATTACATGCCAAAGAGTTGAGTTATCATGTATGAAGAACACAAAGTAAGATACTTTGACTAGAATGAGATGTTGAGAGATAGGTAAAATGAAATAGAACTGAAAAAAAGCAAATCGATGCTGAGATATGTAAAAATTTAAATTCCAAGAAAGAGTTTTTCTTTTACTCTAGAGAAGATTATGGGAAGTTTGGAAGCAGATCTAATATGGGTCAGATTTATAATTTCAGTGCCTCAATTTGAGAATTATTTTGATAATATACTCTGAAGGGAAGAGACTGGAGGCAAAGAAATTAATAAAAGAATAGTGCTGTAATTCAAATAAGAGATACCTAAAATGGAACTCATTTTCTCCTCTTGTAAAAAACTCACCCTCTTGCTAATTTTCCTATTTCTCCCAGGCATACCATCACCAAGTCTCATATCCTTAAAGACATCTTCAAAAGTTCACTCTTTTTAACTCTTCATATCTAATAAGTTGTCAAATGTTGACTCTATCTTTATGACATATCTCACAATTTTCCTCTTCTTTCTGCTGACATTGTCATTATTCTAATTCAGTTGGTAATCATTCTGATAGGAGGACAACCAGACACATATCAAAGAAATCTAGGAAGGCTAGCATATCCAATAGAAGAGAGCAGAAAAAAGTGTCAAAAAAATTGCAGGGAGGTCAGGAAGAATGAGAAATGAAAAAAAAAATCATTGAATTTGTAGATAGAAATCATTGAAAACTTTGAGCTATTAGAGGGATTGTTAGGAAATAAGCACATTCAGATTTTGCATCGCAGCTCACAATGACTTATGAGAAGTGTAGAATAGTGATAAATGTGCTTCATCTGAACTTGACTCTTATTTACTGTTTGACATTAGTTAGACATTTAAGTTCCTAGATTCTGCTTCCTCATCTCTAAATTCTTTAAGAACTCCTATATGATCCTATGGTAATGTGAAGTAAAGTTATATTTTTTTCAATCTTTTCATTATTTTATCCCTCCTGTAATCTAATTTGTGAAACAAGTTAAAATATAAAGAATTATAGGAGAAATAGGAAAGGATAAGGGTTTTGAAAGATATCTAAGGTTTTATGATGATAAAAACTATCCATGCCTCTTGTGTCTGTATAGAAAATTATTATAACTCACATTCACTATCACATTTATGTTTTTCAAGCAAATACCCTGAAAGACAAATAGTACAAGTGTTATTATTCCCATACCACCATCTTTTTATGGACAAGGAACTTTGGCTGATACCAGGGAAGTAAAGTTACTTTACACTAAGTCCATTATGAATAAGTGAAAGTTTGGGGGTTGGAACTCAGGTTTCCTGATGGAAAGATCCTTGTCTTTCCACTAAACCACACTACCTCAGCTCAGAAGAAGGGCATTTCATGTTTACTTTTAATTCAGTCTTAATCTATTTTAAATTTTAAGTGCAAAAATGTACTCATATCCCACATTTAAATTATATGAATGTTCTCTGTTGTTGTCATTGCTATTATTATTATTATTATTATTGGTGTGCTATTTTGAATTTTATTTTGAAATTTAAGTAATTTTTATTAAAACTGTTCTGTTGCCTTGACTTATTTTGGATCTGAGCATCTATCACTCAATGTTTTCTTAAGGAGTAAATGTCTGAAAGTATTTGACTTTAGTTTCTGACCCTTGTGGAAGAAACATGTCCTTAGTAGGAAATCAAAAGATTATTTTACCTTTTTTCTTAAATGAACCATGAAATAAAGAGTTGTTGGGTTAATGAAGGGTACCCTAAGGTATATTACATCATTTTGCACTGAATTACATTCTGTCTTGGAGTATTGATTGGGTTTTATTTTCCTTGTCTTTCACAAAGTTATAGGAACATCCTTGAGAGTACAGATTACAATATACTTTCTTTTGTATCCATTATGGACTTTTTTTATCCCAATAGACCATTTCTAAGTATGCAATTAGTAATCACAATGTAAGTTAATTGACTATCTTAAAAGGTGTCTGTCTTCCAAATTCTTATACTCATGATCTATCAAATCTTCCTTGCCCATCAGAGGAGAGGTTGGCAATCATAAATTTTTTTCCCTTAAAAATTTTAGTCATCCTCGAACGTTTTTTAAAAGTCACAAATGGTCAGAAAAATGAGTGAGAAAAACACAAAATGCTTGCTTTTGCATTGGGAATAAAGTCCTAGAATCAGAGATTTGCATCTGGAAGGAACTTATAAAATCATAGAATAGTCTATTTATTTTACAAATGCAGAAATAAAAGCATAAAGGTAATTTCCCAAAGGTCACATGGATAGTAAGTAGAAGAGCCACTGTCACTGACTCCATACTCAATGCTCTTCCCTTGCTAAGAATATATGGTGGAAGGGAGGGGAGGCGGAGCCAAGATGGTACCATGAAGGCAGCATTTCCCAGAAACTCTTTCCCCCCAAAACTCCAAAAGCCGTCAAATTATGACTCTAGTCAAAATTTAGAGAGGCAGAACCCACAAAAGGACTGAGTGATACATTTTCCCAGTCCAAGATAACTTAGAAGTACCATTAGAAAGGTGTGTTTCACCAGGACTGGGAGTTGGGAAAAAACCTCCGCCCCAATGCAGTACAGTCCAGCATAGCCCAGCTCAGCCCAGGGATCATCAGGAACAGCTTGAAGGTGCAGTGAGAGAACTCTGCAGCACCAGAATGAGTATGGAGTGAGGAGTACCGGCCTCAGAGCAGCCCTGTGGCAAGGAACTGCAGTGAGAATCGGGGAAATCAGCCTGCACCTCCAGAACAGAGCCCACAGATGGTAAGGAGGTCAGGGAAGACCTGCCTGCTCTCCTTGGGGCAATGTTGAGTCCCACTTCTGGACTCCCTCAATCTTCCCCAGGCTAATGTTGGAGGGGCGGGAGAAAAGGATGACAAAGGAGACAAGTACTCCATCAAGATCTCCAAGTGCATCATTTCTCTCTCATCACACTCAATTGGGATCAATGTTTACCGTGGAAACAATGTAAAGACTGACAAACTGCCTGTTGTGGGGGTGGGGGGGTGGGGGGGGAGGGAAGTAAGATTAGGGGAAAAATTGTAAAACTCAAAATAAATAAAATCTAAAAAAAAAATCTCCAAGTACTCCATTTATTCACCAGAATACAAATGCTTAAATATGCTTCTCAGACCCTAATCCCCTCCCACTCCCATGGCATTTAGTAAAACAAGGTTCTGAAGCTCAAAGGCATCAGGTGATGAAAATTTACAGTATTATCACATACAACAGTGCCTAACATATTCCCCCTTCATGTTTTTGAAACAAAATTATTACATAATTAATGGCACATAGGTTGTAAACAAAAGTTCAAAAGTAGTGTAGACAAATGTCAATTTAACAAAACCAATTATTTCCAAATTCCTTGAAATACATTTTATCCCCAACTTACAAACAGACAAAAATTACAAAGTTTATCTTTTGCCAACAAAAAACACCTTTTAAAGCAATCAAATACAAACCTAAATTAAAAGGACTTTTAATTCAGATTATATTTAACTATTACAGATCTGAATTACACACACAAAGCCAGGAGTTTAGAAGTAACACGAACACAGAAACACCTCTTTTGTATCACATTTACCAGTCTGAGACAGATATACTGTCCAGTACCAGATCTCAGAATATAGAAATATTTTCCCACCTCTCTAGGCCAGTAGAGAGATCTAAAATGCCCTATAGATGTTCAAATACACACATACACATAACCAGTCAAGACAAGTCAACAGAAATATAAGCCATAGGCATAGACGACATTTGAAAGACAAAATCCAAATTTCCCAATTCCAGAAAACAATCTTCTTCTCCCTTTTTTGTAACTAATTGAACCACAAAGCATCTCAATCAATAACCTATTGAAAAGCAGTCATTGTCCACTCCCCCCAAACCAGGAAGAAGGCATGGAGGTCCCTTGATTTCTAAAATAAGTTTTTGGAGGGGTCTTGTCCTTTCAGCAAAGCCTGAATTCCATCTGAGACATAAGTTTGAGTTTCGAAGTTCCAAAAAGGAAGATTTCCCTTATCCTGCCCCCCCCCCCCTGCAGAGGGTGGGGGCATCAGAGAATGAGAGAGAGTTTTTGAAATCACCAAAGTGGTTAACAACCACTACAGCCTGGAGTTGTGGCACCTTGTGAACAGTAGCCATCACCATAACAAACTGTCCAACATTGTGTGACACTTTCACTCTCAACACAGCAAGTGAGCAATTCACAGTCCTCTGCTGCCCAAGCAAAGGTCTTGATGCTGGCTGAAGGCTGAAAAGTGAAACTCGCTGTACTTGTCCTAGGCCTCAGTCAGCATCCAAAGTCTGCCTCAAGGTCAGGCTCTGCCTCAGGGTCTTCAACAAGGTCTAAAAGTCTCTAAGGTTGCCCATAGGTTTAGGGTTTTGGATCACCCTTAACGAACATAGGTCAATCAGGCCGGTAGACACAGCCAAAAGGAGTAGCAAGCAGGTCCTCTGCATCCTTTTCTTGTGGCTGGTATGGCTGCATGTAGAGCAAGAAGTTTCATGCCTTGAAGGACTAACTCAGAGATTCCACTTCTGTTGATTGATTCCTCAATGTTGAATTCTTATCATTTTCACTGGCTATGGTGCTGACACTCTACAGACTGCTGCTTAAGGAAGCTTGGTTCCCCTGCAGGCTGCCTTGGACACTTCACTTCCTAACTCAACAGCAGCCCCAATCAGAGAATCTGTGCTCCCCCAATGGATAAAATATACTTCTATGACAAGAAGGGGAGGAATATACATACGTATTCAACGGACAAGAAGAAATCCAGATTGAAAAGGAAATTAAGATAGTTTTTACTGATCAAGGAAGATTCTATGGAAAGTTTGGCCTTGAGGTGAATCTTATAGTATGATTTGGGGAGGGAGAAACTTGAATAGGAGGTATTCTAAATTAAGAAAACAACATGACCCAGGGCAAAATGGTGAGAAAAAGAACACATCCCATCAGTCAAGGAGAAATATGGAGCCAATTTTAATTGTAGAAAAGAAAACTTATGTGATAAAACACTAATTTAGGAAGATTAATTGAGGACCCAACTAAAGGATGCATGGTAGGGTTGAAATAACAGAGAAAATTAACTCATGTAATAGAATGTTAGAGTACTCTACAACTTAAGCGATGAAAGTCTATGTTGGAATCATGGAACTGAACAAGGTATCACAGGTTTCATAGTTTAATCTTAGAGCATATTTGGTTGGGAAGGATTAATTATGCAAAGAGATGAAAAGTATGAAAGAGATGGAGAGAGACAGACAGACAGAGACAGTGAGATAGAGAGAAGAGCAGTTAAGAAGGAACAAAATCTCTCAGAAATCCAAATAAGATTAGATTGAGATTATAGACAGAGGGATTAAGTTTAGAGGAGGAGATACTTTTCTTAGAGGCATAGTGTATGTATGTATATATACTTATTTTCTCATAACTTCCCTCCCCTTTAACCAATGCATTTAATATGAATTATGACTATTTTGAAACCTGGGAATGCTAAGCCAAAAATGCATTCAATTTAACTTTGAAATACACAACATAAAAAATATACAATGCAATTAATATGAATAAAATTGAGCAGGAATAGAGACCTTGGGAATATAAGGCATCACAGGGAGAGATCTTGGGATACAATCACAAAGGAAGAAAAGCAGGTCCTACCAGGAGACAGCTGCTGAAGACATTGATATTGAAGAAGAAGAACAAAAGATTAGTGCCTGGGCAGGGTAGAGCTCACAAGGATATTATTGTGGATAGGAGAAAGAATATCAAAAGCATCCTATTTTAATTAATTATTCTTGCTAAACAGGTATCAAGCTCTGTTTCTTCTATGTTGCACAAGTACTGTCAAAATAAAAATGCAATGAATTTTCAATTAGAACAATCTTTAAAAATTATTATTTAAGGGGTGGCTAGGTGGCACAGTGGATAGAGCACCAGCCTTGGAGTCAGGAGTACCTGGGTTCAAATCCAACCTCAGACACTTAATAATTACCTAGCCGTGTGGCCTTGGGCAAGCCCCTTAACCCCATTGCCTTGAAAAATCTAAAAAAAAAAATATTATTTAAAATGCTTATGTTGGGGCAGAGCCAAGATGGCAGCATGAAAGCAGCATTTCCCGCCTCCCCCTCCCTCCAAAAGGCAACAAATTATGACTCTAGTCAAAATGTAGAAGAGCAGAACCCACAGAAAGACTGAGTGATACATTTTCCCAGCCTAAAATAACTTAGAAGTTCCACAGGAAAGGTGTGTTTCAGTAGGACTGGGGGTTAGATAAAAGCTGCAGCCACAGCATAGCCCAGCCCAGCCCAGCCCAACCCAGTCCAGAGATCACTTGCAACAGCTTGAAGAGGCAGTGAGAGAACTCTGCTATGCCAGGAGTGAGGAGTGCCAGCCACAGAATCTGCAATGAGAATCTGGAGAAAGTAGCCTGCACCCCCAGAGACTGTCTGCTCACCCTTGGGGTAGGACTCTGCTGTTAGACTACATTCAGAACCAGGTTGCAGTTTGGTCTTCCATACTAAGTACCTGGATTCCTCTTTACAGCTCCTGGACAGAGTGAAGTATGGGGGCCATCTACATATCAAAGCACAGGCATAAGACCTAGGAGGAATAAAGGTCCCAGTGGGATATCCCCTGTAAAAAAAAAACAAAAAACAAACAAAGCCTTGGAAGTGCTGTCTTGGACAGAGGAAATGAGTAAATAAAAAGAAGAATCTGACCATAGAGAATTACTGCAGTACCATGGAAGATCAAAACACATACTCAGATGATGACAAAATTGAAGCTTCTGTATCCAAAACCTCCAAGAGAAATAGAAAATGGGCTCAGACCATGGATAAGCTCAAAAAAGACTTGAAAAACAATTGAGGGAAGTATAGGAAAAATTGGGAGGAGAAATGAGAGTGATGCAGAAAATTCATGAAAACCAATTCAATAGCTTTGTGAAAGAAATGCAAAAAAAAAATACTGAAGAAAATAACATGCTAAAATCCAGTGTAGGCCAAACGGAAAAAGAAAATAAAAGGAAAATGAGGAGAAGAATGCCTTACAAAGCAGAATTGGCCAGCTAGGAAAGGAGATAAAAAAGCTCTCTGAAGAAAATAACCCCTTCAAATGCAAAATGGAATGAAAAGAAGCTGATGACTTTGCAAGAAATCAGGAAGGAAAAAAAACTCTTCCAAAAAGGCAGAAATTAGAAGAAAATGTGAAATATCTCATTGGAAAAATAACCAACCTTGAAAACAGATACAGAAGAAATAATTTAAAAATTATTGGGCTATCTGAAAGACATGATCAGAAGAAGAGCCTAGACTTCATTTTTCAAGAAACAGTACAGCAAAATTGCCCTGAGATCCTAGAAGCAGAGGGGAAAATAGAAATCGAGAGAATTCACCAGTCACCTCCTGAAATAGATCCCCAAAGGAAAACTTCAAAGAATATAATAGCCAAGTTCCAATATTCCCAAATCAAAGACAAAAAATTCTAAAAGCTGTCAGAAACAAACATTTCAACTACCAATGCTCCATAGTCAGGATTACACAGGATCTGGCAGTATCTACATTCAGGGCTCATAGGGAGTAGAATATGATATTCCAGAAGGCAAAAGATCTTGGTTTAAACCGAGAATCAACTACCCAGCAAAACTGAACATCCTCTTTCTGGGTGAAAGATGGACTTTCAATAAAGCAGAGGACTTTCAAACTTTCCTACTGAAACAACCAGAGCAAAACAGAATGTTTGTTCTCCAAGTACAGGATTCTGGTAAATCATAGAGGGGGTGGAAGAGAAGGACTAACTATGAGGAACCTAATGATATTGGACTGTTTGTGTTCCTGCGTGGGAAGAAGATATTGATAACTCATATGAGCTTTCTCATTTATAAGATCTGTTAGAAGGAGCATATATAGACAAGGCACAGGAAGGAGCTGAATATTAATGGCATAATATAGTAAAAATATGGAGTCCATGGGCGATAAAGGAAAGTACTGAGACAAAGGGAATAGAGGTGAAGAAGCTAAGAAATTTCACATAAAAGTCAAGAAAAAGCTTTTTCAATGGAGTGGAGAGTGGGAAGGCAAGGGGGAATGAATGAGCCTTCATTCTCGTCAGAAATGGCTCAGAGAAGAAATAACTTACACACTTAATAGGGTGAGGAAATCTATCTTACCCTAAAGAAAAATGAGAAGGGATGGGATAAGGGGGAATGGGGGGAGGGAAGGGGGAGATAGGTGATAGAAGAAGGGGAAATCAAGGGAGAGGCTACTCAAATTCAACACAGTTTTGGACAGGGTCAGGATGAAAGGAGAGAGAGAGAGAGAGAGAATAGATTAAATGAGATTGGGGAGGGATAGAGTGGAGGTACAGCTAGTAATAGCAACTGTGGGAAAAATATTGAAGCAACTTCTCTGGTGGACTTATGATAAAGAAAGCAACTCACCCTGGAGACAGCAGTTGGAATCTCAATTTACATAATGTATAGCATGGAAACAATGCAAAGACTGTCAGACAGCCTTCAGTGGGGTGGGGGGAAGGGAGGATGGAAGAATAATTGTAAAATTCAAAACCTTACAAAAAATGATAGGTAGATACTACTATTGTATATAATTGGAAAACAAAGAAAACGTTAATAAAGGAAAAAGAAAAAATTAAATGCTTATGTCTTTTTTAATTTTAACATTCTCTGGCAGTAAAAAAAAAAATATAACCCCCCCCCATGATGTAAGCATTTGCATGACTAATGCACTATTAGATCAAGACTGTGGACACAAAATAGTCTATATAGAATTCTAAACCATGAATTTGACTTCAATTATTACAGTGATTCAACAATGACTATTGTACTAAACTTACATAGATGTAGATTGGATATATAGGTGATACAGAGGTGATATAGAGATAAATGTGAAAAGATTCAGGGCTTTTACGTGGAAAGCATGGCATTTAATATTGAAGTTATTTGTCAAGAAATTAATACAAAAAGGGATATTCATAGAAAAAAGTAGAATTAACCTGATAGAAGAGGTTTTTTTTAATTGTTTAAAGCAAAAGACAATGTAGATGATAAAGGCCTCTAATTATGTTCTGCTTTCTTTGACAAAATTTTGGACATTTTTTTCATATGTAAGTTTATTTAAAAGAATAAGAGTAGGGGGGTGGGAGGAGGGAATTAAGATTGGGAGAATAATTGTAAAACTCAAAACTCAAATAATATCTTTAAAAAATAAAAAGAATGAGTGATAAAATTAAATTTTCTTCCTTTCACTCATAGTGGCCCATCATTACACATTATTGTCTGGAATTGTTTTGATCTAATCAGATTGTTGAAAGCATCTCTGTGCATAACATGAACTTTTCAATAACTTGAACATTTTTTTCCTGATTCCTTGAAATACATCCCTCATAATATTCAAAGACATGAGCTACAGCAAGCTGAAAAGAAGAAATCTACTAGTAATTGCACTTTAAAATAGCCTACATTTAAATTCAATAAAAAAAATCCATTCAATAAAACTGATCATACCCTGATCTACCATGTGACTGAAGTAATTTTCTTTGGTGATATTCTTCTTTTTCTGTTGTTACTCATTTCCTCAGCCCAATACTAATTTACAGCACTTCCAAGGCTTTGGGTTTTTTGGGGGACAACCTATTGGGACCTTTATTCCTCCCAGATCTTATGCTTTCTTGCCTGTGCTTTGATATGTAGATGACCACAGCACTCCCCTCTGTTCTGGAGCTATGAGGAGGATCCCTGCTAAGCTATCTTAGTATGGTAGACCAAACTGCAATCTGGATCTGAGTGTGGGAAAACAGCAGAGTCCTTCCCTCAGGGAGAGCAATTTCTGCAGTCTCCCCTGACCCCCTTACCATCTGTGGACTGTGCTCTGGAGGTGCAAATTTGTTTCTCCTGTTTCTTGCTGCAGGTTCTGTGGCCTGTGCTCCTCATTCCAAACTCCACACTCATTCTGGTGTAGCAGAATTCTCTCCCTGCTCCTTCAAGCTGTACCCAGGTTGTACTGCAACTGGGGCTTTTTCCAACTCCAAATCCTGGTGAAACACACCTTTCCCACAGAACTTCTAAATTATCTTAGACTAGGAAAATGTATCACTCAGTCATTCTGTGGGTTCTGCCCCACTATGTTCACTTTTTAAAAAGTTCTCATGTTTTTCCTTCCTATCCCATGATTTTCTTTCTTTTCTATTGGACCTAACTCCTCATACAAAAACTGACTAATATATAAACATGAACATGTACAACTTTTATTAGACTATTTGCCACTGAGGGAAAGGGAATGGGAGGAAAGGTGATAGAAAAATGAGTAACATAAATAGGCAAGTGGATGAATGTTCCAAAACTTACATAAAATGTAATTGGAAAAATAAAATAAACTATCAAAAATCTTTCAGTTGATTGTTTTAGATTTAAGCATCTATTGAATCAAAAACACTCTGTAAGACATCAAAAATACAAAGGTCAAAATGAAATATTTTCTGACCTCAAACATCTCATATTCTTTTGGTGGGATATAACATGGAAATAAATAAGTAAATGCAAAGTATGTGTGAATTAACACAAAATAATTCCAAAAGGGAAAGTACAGTAATGACAAGAGATAAGAGTATAAGAAGGATCAACAAAGGTCTTGTTTTAATAATCCACCTGATCTAAGAATTCAAAGACAGAATCCTGAAAAATCTATTTCTTATATCCATTGCCTATAGGCAGAACCAACTATGCCAAAAGACAAAACAAAACATAACAAAGTGGTAGAAGATGGAAATGCCATGTTTAGTAACTAATAGTTAATTTTACTGGAACAGAAAGTTTGGGTAAGAGAGAAATGTAAAGTAAGACTGGAAAGAGAGACAACAATACCAAAATATTCACAGTAGCAATCCCTGTGGTAGTAAAATCTAAAATCAAAGTAGGTAGTCATTAACTAGTGAATGACTGAAGAGATTATATAAGTGTCATGGATCAAGGTATAATTCAGAAGTAATATAGGTTGGTGAATAAAGAGTTGACCTTAGAAAAAATATCTTGGGTTGAAATTCTGAATTTCACATACCAATCATGAGAATCTAGGCAAATTATTTAACATCTCAGTCCCCCAGATAAACTTTTGAGAATTTTAATGAAAAAATTTTATGTAAAAGTTCTATCTACAGAAATCACCTCCACCAATGAAATCACAGATGTGGACCTCCTCCCTTCAAAAAAAATAACTTACATGCAATTAATAGAAGCATTGGAAAGCATGAAATTATATGAAATGAAATAAGCAGTACCAAAATAAAATTTTGCATGAGTATAATAATGTAAATTAAAATATCACCAAAAGAAAATCAATTTTTAGTAAATTTAGTAAAATTTCAATGGAATTTTATAAAATAGAATATGAAATACATCTACCATTTCAAAAAAAGCCTATCATAGCTACTATTTATATAGCATTTAGAATGTGCCAATCAATGTGCTAATTGCTTTATAATTATTATTTCCTTTGATCCTTACAAAAACCCAGGGAAGAAGGAGTTTTTATTTCCACATTTTATTGCTTAGAAAACTGAGACTATCAGAAGTAAAGTGAATTTTCCAGGCTCACGTTGCTAGAGTGTGAGTGAGATTTGAACTCAGGTCTTCATGATTCCAAGTACATCAAACTTCCTAGCTGCTGAGACTATTTAGGACAAAATGATGTACACATATTACTTTATTGCATACTTCTGTTTTTTTTTCCCTTTTTACACAAAGTGTACTTTTTTTTGCAAGGCAATGGGGTTAAGTGTCTTGCCCAAGGCCACACAGCTAGGTAATTAAGTATCTGAGGCTGAATTTGAACTCAGGTACTCCTGACTTCAGGGCCAGTGCTCTATCCACTGTGCCACCTAGCTGCCCCAAAAGTGTACTTTTTAAAGGAAAGAATGTAGAAGCCTTTGTGTGAAAGACTTTAAATAGAAAACTGAAGATTTTATCCCAGATGCAGCAAAAAGAATAGAAAATTTTTGATAGGAAAATGAGATGGTCAGATATATGTTTTAGGAATATTGATCTTTTGGTTGTGTGGAAGATAGGTTAGAGATGAGAGAATGAAAGCAGGAAGACAAATTATTTTAATAGTGCAGAAAATAGATAGGTAGACATTGAAATATAGCAGTAGAGAAGGGGATAGGTGCAAGATAGGTTCTGGATATCAAACTGATGAGCTAAGATATGAAATGTCAGAAATGACAGTGACATTACAATTTAGGGTGAATAAAAGAATGTATTCTCAAGAGAAATATGGGAATAAAATAAATCAAATTTGATTCATTATGTGTATCTTTTTTATAAAAAAATTACAAAGGAATTGTACCGCAGTAAGTTAATATCCTTGATTAATTTCTTGGATTTAATCCTCAGAGATAAAGCTGAGCAGTTATTTGGAAGAAGTATGAAAATTTAGCTATGTCTTCTTGTTAATTTCTCACAAATCCATAATATTTCAGTGTTGAAAAAAGATTATTAATGGTAAACTCCTTCTTGTTATTGAAGTAGAAACTGAGGCCAAAATGGTTACTTATATCTCCAAGGTCATACAGGTGGTAAGCAGAAGAACAATAATTGTCAACCAAATATTTTTACTCCTTATCCAGCACACTTCCCACAACACTATGTGATGTGTTACTAATGCAAAGGTTATTTTTGTTCCATTCCTTTTTTTAAACATGCTATACAATTACTGATGACTACTTTTATACCTAGAAATGATTCATCTACTACCCTGGGATTTTATTTGCATATTTTGAAATTATTTACATATTTGGAGCAATTTTCCTTCCCAAAATACTTATTTGGATTCTCAAGTAAAACTGTCTATGAGTAAGAGATTTTAGATAAAATAATTTTTTCTTATACTTTAGAAAATTTTTAAAAAGGAATATATATATATATATGGATATATATGGATATATATATGTGTGTGTGTGTGTGTGTGTGTGTGTGTGTGTGTGTGTGTGTATAGATATAGAAAAAGATATATTTGTTAAAAACTCCAAAAGGTACATAATTTCTTTAAGGTTATACCTTCAAAGATGCATCTGTCCTAAATGTCCTAATGCACACTTATTGAAAATGTCTTGGCATTGCAACATTTTTCCATTAGCACTAATATGGGTAATCACACTTGTCTATACAAAATATTCTGTACAAAACTGAAATAGCTGAAGGTCACTATCATACTAAAAATCTGTCAAGGGGTGAATCAAAATAATAGGCTTTTCAGCTAAGAAAGTGGTCATTGCATCTTTAGCAGTCCCATAGAAAACCTGGGTTCAAGTGGAAAGAAGCTTTGGGTACATGTCATGAATTTTCACTTTTTTTTCAGATTCAAACCCAAAAATCCATTTTAAAAGTACTTCTGAAATTTTATCAGTGTTTATTTTAAAGCCACTGTTCTAACGTGAAGAATTTCAATAGTATATGAAAGAAATAGAAAATACTTCTGGCAATTCTTTAGACTTCACTTGGGATAACAATCCTATCAAGGAAAATTAATTAGCAAATTTATTAACTAAGATCATGTTTATGCATCTACCATCAACATTCATCATCCTTAGAAATAATGACTTTCTCTGCATTTCTTCAGTTTGTCAGTGCCAATGAATTAAAATACAAGATGTTTGAACCTTGTGAGTGTCTGTAAATTTCAGTCTTAGAATTCCTAGAAGGGATCTGGATTAACTCAATTTTTACAAATGATGCAAATATATCATATAATCAGCACAGTATCCTTAGTAGAGTTTTGCAAATGATTTTTCTTGTGCAAGAAAACTATATAGAAAACCCTAATTCATACATGTTCTCACTGTTCTTATTAGTTGACAAAAACTAGACAGTACTAGACTTTAGTTGTGATAACATAAATATTACTATGGACATAATCATCATCATCATCATCATCATCATCTTCAAGACTCACCTCTACTATACTCGTGCTGTGTTACTCTGTAGAAATACCTTGATATTTGTCCTTCATTCTCAAAGAGAACCATGACATCAGAGAGGTGATGCCATTATAAGCATGTGAATAAGATTTCAATAAGAAGATGCTGTGCTAAGTCATCAGCCTCAGCTTTTGCCTCCAGAGCCATCTGGGTATGATGGTCAGATATGAATCAGGATGAATGGAGATGGGTTAAGTAATTTGCCCAAGATCACACAGTTAGTAAATGACTGAGGCCAGGTTCAAACTCCTGTCTTCCTGACTCCAAGATCAATGTTCTATTCACTGCACCACCTAGCTGTTAAATCAAGTCCCTTAACCTCAGTCTCAATACCTGAGACCATATAAAGAATCTTATGCAGAACTGCAGAGGATATGTAAAGGGAGTTTCATTACCAGGAAGAGGAGAAGAGAAGAGAACTTAAGCAAGAATAAAGAATAAAGAAGAGGAAGAAAAGTCTGGAGCTAAAATATCAGTCATATGTACATACACACACTATACATATATATATATATATGTACATATATACATATACAAGCTCACAGATAATATATGAATTAATATGAATTCAATAAAGTATATGTGTGAAACAGAGGTAATCACTTTTCCAAATGTCTTAATTATAAATGAAATTGATATGTTTTCAGACTGAATTTCTGAAAACAAACTATCTGACAGTGATAAACATAGCAGATAATCTAGAACTTGGGTATCAAGCACCCTCCCCTATTAAGTACAGTTTAGAACCTGAAGAAAACAAAGTGTTCCACAATAGACATCACTTATGTCATACTTTAAACAGCATGCTTATCTTAGTTGGTGGAGCAACTGGGCAGGCAGCTAAGTGGCGCAGTGGAGTAAGGCCTGGAGTAAGGAAGATTCATCTTTATTAGTTCAAGTCTGATCTCAGCTGAGTGACCCTGGGTAGATATCTCATACCTGCTTGCCTCAGTTTACTCCTTTGTAAAACAACATGGAGAAGGAAATGGCAAACTGTTTCAATATCAGTGCCAAAAAAAAAAAATCAGGTCATAAAGAGTCAGGCATGACATGACTGAAGCTCCTCAATTAAAGGATAAGCCCTCAGGCCTTTGCTCAGTATTTTTTATTCTCATTTTAAATCCCATTCTGATGAACTTGCTTATTTGGTTTCCAAGTCCACGACAAAATACAAGTTTTCAATTAGAAGCTAGACATTTAGTAGGGGTACAGAAGGTCAAATTTTCTTGTTTTTTGTAGTTAGGCAGCAGCAAAAAGTCGATTCTAGCGGACAATTTGGGGAAAACCACGTGTAACAATGACAAAAACTTGCAGGGCAAAGCAGACTGGAACTACTGAATGTAAACACAATTGACCCTTTAGGAAGGAAGGAAGGAAGGAAGGAAGGAAGGAAGGAAGGAAGGAAGGAAGGAAGGAAGGAAGGAAGGAAGGAAGGAAGGAAGGAAGGAAAGGAAAGAAATGAAGGAAATGAAAGTTAGGAAACTAAGGAAAAATGGAAAGGAAACAAATGTAACAAAGGAAAGGAAGCAAAGGTAGGACGAAAAGTCACTTAATACTAACAGTGTGACAATCATCTGCCAAATATTACAAAGATAAATACAAAAATTAGACACTTCCTAAACTCAAAGAGCACATATAGGAAATATAATAGCCTGATAGGTTTACATAGTTCCTCTTCCACTGAGTAGTTTTATATTAAATGGAAAAGTAAAAGTAAAATTATAATTACTTTGAGCTCTGATATAGGGAAATGTTGAATATTTGGATAGAGGTTTAGTTCTCTACCTTAGTTTTTGCTTAAATCTAAATACTATTAACCTCTGTTCTCTTTGTGGTTGAAGAAAATTCAGTTTACTAAGAAAGATTTAGCTAAGGAAGCAGTATTTCATATCACATTATCTGTTAGAAGAGTAACACCAGGAAGTTAGGTTGGAGAAAGAGAAATTTTTTCCTTGGATTTTTGCCTCAATTCTTGAGGAATGAGTCTAGTCAAAAGCATTGACCTGAATATTGTCCTCTAGGATTTAAATTGTAGACAAGTTTGCAACAAGAAAAAAAAGATTAAAACTTTTTTTTAAAAAGCAGAGAATACTTGAATTACCCTTACAGGTAACAAAAAATTCATTTAGATATAGTGAAAAGTTCAAAGTAATAAGAGAGGCCTGTATTGTTAATCAGAGAACATGAATTCAAATCTATCTTCTGACACTACATATTTTGACCTTGTCAAAGAACCTTAATCCTCTCGATGCCAATTTTGGCATCTCTAAATTAAGATCTTAGAAGATTCTTTTTAACTCAAAATCTATGACCTAAAGACATTTTTTCATATAAAAGATGTCTTTTGTTGTCAGTTTAGTTATGTCTGCCTCATCATAACTTCAGTTTTCTGTTTTCTTGGCAAAAACATTTGAGTTCCTTGCCATTTCCTTCTCCAGTTTATTTTACACATGAGGAAACTGAGACATTCAAATTTAAGAAACTTGTTAATGTTCATATACCTAGGAAGTGTCTGAGAACAGATTTGAAGTGAAAAAAATGAGTTGACTTCAGATCCAGGACTCTTTCCACTGTGCCACCGACATTCCCCAGAGTCCTTATTGTGTGAAGTTAAAGCATTTGATTAGTATTTTTTTATTTTAAATTTGTTTATTTATTTATTTTCATCCATTTTTGTACATGCATATTTCTAAGTGATATGATACCTCAATGTTGTTTTAATTTGCATTTCTCTAATCAATAGTGATTTGGAGCATTTTTTTACATATTATTTTTTATATACATTTGAAAACTGTTCATATCCTTTGACCATTTATCAATTGGGGAATGACTTGTGATCTTATAAATTTGATATAATTCTCTATATATTTTGGAAATGAAACCTTTTATCAGAACTCCTGGTTGTGAAGATTGTTTCCCAGCTTTCTGCTTTTCTTCTAATTTTGACAGCATTGATTTTATTACTGCAAAACCTTTTTTAATTTAATAAAAAATTATTCAAAATTGTATTATTTTATTATTATTTATATATTTTATCATTCAAAACTAGACTATGTATTTTGTGGTTTATAATATGCTGTAATTCTTGCTTGGCCACAAATTTATTCCTTTTTCTTAAGTCAAATAGATAGAGGGTTTTTTTTATCTATTAATTTACCTATGGTATTGCTCTTTATGTCTAAATCCTATACTCATTTTGATCTTATTTTAGTATGGGGTGTGAGTTGTGGATCTATGTCTAGTCTTTGCCATACTATTTTTCAGTTTTCCCAACAATTTTTGTCAAATAGTGATTATTTATGCCAGAGGTTGATGCCTATAATTTTGTCAAATAGTAGATTGCTGCAGACATTTACACAGTTTCTTTTGAACCTATCCTAATCCATTGATCCATTACTCTATTTCTTAACCAGTACTAGGCACTTTTGATGACTGCTGCTTTATAGTATAGTTTTAGATCTGATAGAGCTGAGCCACCTTCCTTTACCTTTTTTTTCCATCAGTTCCCTTACTATTCTTGCCCTTTTATTGCTCTGGGTGAATTTTGCTACTATTTTTCTAGCTCAGTAAAGTAGTTATTTAGCAGTTTAATTGGTATGGACCCAAATAAGTAATTTAATTTGAGAAGAACTGTCATTTTATTATATTAGCTTGACCTATCCATTACTATTTGACATTTTTCCAATTATTTATATCTAACTATTTCAGTGAGAAGAATTCTATAATTGTGTTCATATAGATTCTAGGTTTGTCTTGGAAGTTAAGCTCACAAATATTTAATGTTGTCTATTTTAAATTCTAAATTGAATTTCTCTTTCTATCTCTTATTCTTGGGCTTTGTTGTCCCTATATAGAAATGCTGATGATTTACGTGGGTTTATTTTATATTCTGCAACTTTGCTGAATTTGTTAATTGTTTCAGGCAGTTTTTTAGATTATTTTCTTGGATTCTCTGGGTTTACCATCATATCATATGGAAAGAGTGAAAGTTTTTCTTCCTCATTTCCAATTCTGATTCCTTCAATGTCTTTTTCTTCTCTTATTGCTACAGCTAGCATTTCTAATACTATATTGAATTGTAATGGTGATAATGGGTGTCCTTTTTTCACTCCTGAATTCATTGGAAATGTTCCAATTTTAATCCCATTAAATATGTTTGCTATGGTTTTAAGATAGATACCATTTATTATTTTAAGGAAAGTTCATTTCTCCCTAAACTTTCTAGTTTTCTTAATAGAAATAGATGTTGTATTTTATCAAATGCTTTTTCAGCATTTATTGAAATAATCATATGATTTCTGTTGATTTTACTATTGACATGTTTAATTATGTTGAGTGCTTTCCTAATATTGTCCCATCCCTGTCTACCTGGTATAAATCCCACCGGGTCATGATGTATTATTGTAGTAATAACTTGCTGCAGTCTCATTGTTAAAATTTTATTTTACATTTTTGCATCAATATTCATTAGGGAGATTGGTCTGTAATTTTGTCTGTTATTGTTCTTTCTGGTTTAGGTATCAGCAAAATGTAGTCTGGTAAAACTCCTTTCTTTCCTATTTTTTAAATAATTTATGTAGAATAGGAATTAATTGGTAGAAATTGGTAGAAAAATATTTTGATTACTTGTTTCACTAGTGTTAATGAAGAATTTCAGGTCTATTTTTAGAGTACCTGGACTTGAAGCATGACTTTTATTTGTCTGATTACTTAATCTCTTTGAATCTCACTACAGTTTTAAAATGAGGTTTACCTAAATTGCCTCTGGAGACCCTTTAGATGAAAAGTCTGTTTCTGTGATTTGCATAGTTAAAGTTATAGCATAATGGTATGTGGCAAATATGTCTCATAATACATTAAAACACTCAACTTTGCTCTCATTAGCCCTGCCCTCCTCACAGATTTAAACAAGTTTTAAACATTATTTATTTAAATTCAATGTGGTGTGATGGATAGAGAACTGATTTCTAACTCAGATCTACCTGGTTTTAAGTTCTGCTTGTAAACCTTCATACTATATGAATCTGGGCAATCCTCTTAGCTTCTCAGTTCCTGAAAACAGCTAAGACTACATAAATTGTGACAGAGATGCTGCTCTGAATTGGGAGAGGGTTTCTCCCTAAGGTCCTCCCTATAGCAATTTAATCAAATGTCCAGGATAAATCATTATTATATAAGGTATCAATAATACTTTAGGCAAGATAACAGCAGCTGTAGTAAATTAGGACCAAGATTCTTTGATAAAGAATAAGGCAAACAGATAATTGGAGACCAGTTCTAGTTTCTCAGGGTTAGGGATTTATCCTAAAAATCATAAAGAAGGAAAGTCTATATTAAAGGAGAATAGGATATAGGTTCAAAAGGCCTAGCTATGTTCTATGACTGAGTCTGCCAACAACTAGTTTGGTGCATGGATCTGATTTTTCTAATCCTTAAATATGAACAGGAACATCTGTTCAACATTTCCCAAGTCTTGTAATAAGACTCAAGTGAGACAATAAATGTACTTTGAGAAGAATAAAGCATCAGAAAAATGGAAGATACTAAGTTCATCTCAAAATTTCCTTTGGACTACAAATTCCTATATAGATGTGACAATGGTTGCCTCATATGCATGACTAAACACTTAGAGTTTCATGCAGTTTAGGTAAGGTTATATGAATGCCCTCATATTCCATCTCAATTACAATTTTGCCTAATGAATCTCCCTAAATTTATCAGGTAGGTGGCAGAGTGGAAAGAGTCCTGCATCTGGAGACAAGAAGAGCTGAATTCAAATCTTGTTTCAGATATTACCTAGGTATGTGACCTTGAACAAGTCATATAAACTCTATCTGCCACCATTCCTTATTTGTAAAATTGGGGTAATAATAATAATACCACTTCCAAAGATTATTCCAAGACTCAAATAATGTATCTGTAAAACATTTTGGAAACCTTAAAGTGTTGCATAATTGCTTGTCATTATTTTTAGTCTTTGAAGTTATAGAGCTCTATTTCTGTATCCATAATCAAAGTTTTCTGGGCTTTTCTCCTTGATAAGACATACCAAAGATTATACCAGGTGGAGCCTATATTATGCATTAGAAGGAAAACTAATTCTGGAATTACAAGTCCATATTCAAATCATAGTTCTAAGGCCTGCAATATAATCTTAGATAAATTGCAACTCCCTGGGCACCTGTTTCCACATCTTCAAAATAGGTGATTTGGAATAGTGAATTCTGATTCTAGATTTATAGTTCTATTAGAACCCCAAATCATCTGCATGAAATAGTTAATCACTACAAAATAATTTTAATGGATTTCCCCCGAATCACTTTCAGAGAATTCGAAGTTCCTCTTAAGGACCATAATCTCCTCCTGTCATTTTAATATCAACATTCTACCTGTGCTGAATGACTATGAATCATAGACACTGAAGAATTATAATTGAATACATCTCAGAGGCAATTGAGAGGTACATTTTATAAGCAGTCTACAATATGGACACAAATAGAAACTTTGAAGAATAGGGGAAAATATGTTATTAGGGAAATGAAGAATAGCAAGGGAGGGGGCTGTTCACATGACGGTTATGAATGATGATGGATGTCAACCAAGTGCTCCTTTGTTATCCTTTCAATGTCATGAGAAAATGGGGAAAGCTTATAATGAGTTAGGTGATCCCCATCTCAAAAACTTATGGGAGTACACGTATGTTCCTGTTCTGTATAGGCAGTCATAGGTGGGTTAATTACTATCTACATGAATGGCATAATTTTCAAGTCAATGAAATCATTGATCCTTTCAACTACATTTTACTAATTAATCTGTTATTAATTAATATTAATCTGTTATCCATCTCTTTCCGAAGTATTTAATATTTTCCAGGCTTTGAAGGCATAGTTAGAACATCACATAAAAGGTTTTTTAGTAACATATATGATCAACCTCATACAGGAACTTCTGAGTTACAATTCAAGTGAACTGACACTAGACTGTTGAATGGATTACATGGTTGATATTTGCAGGTATCTAGGAATAACTTTTCTGAATGAGTTTTTAAACTATTTTTAGAGAACACTGATCTCCAGGAGCATTCTTTCTTGCTATATTTTGATAGTCTAGTCTATAATAGAGATTCCAAATAAGGGGCAATTTCAGAACATTTATATAAGGTTTTTATCAGCTGTTCTAAGCCCTGTATTAAAAAACAAGAATTTGTTCTATATCATTGACAGACTCTTTGACAGGTTTGAATTTATTTTTCCCTTTCTAATCCAAAGAAACCATAGATCCTGATGAAATGTAATTCTTATCTTCTAGTGCAAAATAAGAGATGATATTCTTGCCCCATCATCTCATGGCAACACAAGTGTTGAAGTGTTTCAAATAGCAGAGAATGATTTCAATTCATTCCCTTTATGAAGTATCATTAACTCCTTTTGTAATCAATAACATATATTTGTTGTTCAGTCATGAACCCTATTTGGAGTTTTCTTGGGAAAGATATTGTAGTGGCTTATGCTTCCTTCTCTACTACATTTTACAGATGACAAAATTGAGACAGGGTGACACACCTGTCTGGGTCATATAAGCTAGTAAGTGTCTGAGACTGAATATCAACTCAGATCTTCTTCACTGCAGGCTGTGCACTCTATCTATCCATTTCATCACCTATTTTCCCTTGTATTTTGGAGATGGAAAAATAAGTTCATGGCAGTATTATCTGTGTAATTTTGGAATAATGTGAATCTAATTGACACCTGTAAAGATAAAATTCATTAATAATACTAATTGAATCAGTCAGCCACAGACCACACAATAATAAGGAATAAATAAGGCTTGGAAAAAGTAGATAAACCAGTAATTTTTAAAAATTGAATTTATGTTTTAGTAAATGGGTTAAGGCCATGATATTGGGGAAATCACATTGCTTCTTCAACTAAAAAATGAGAAAAGGTGCACCAGGTGACTTCAGAAGTCCACTCTAGCACCAGAAAAGTTGCAGAAGAATGATACCAAAATAGTACTTTAAAATTCGCAGACAACTTTGTGGTATAAGAATGATTACTATCCCCATTTTTTAGATGAGAACATAAAGGTTCACTCAGGAAAAGTAACTTGATTGAGGTCACATTGTTAGAAAATGCCAAAGGAGCCCATGAGAGGATTTACTGGAGTCATTTTGCCTCTCTGAAAGCCTCTAGGGGGAAAAAATACTTCCTAATTATCCTCACAGAGCTAGAGGAGATGTTAAATGTTCTCACCACCCATTTACTCCATGCAGAACTACATTTGTTATCCATGAAACTCTTCCCCTTTATAAAAAGCCTCCAAAGACCACCAAAGTTATTACTCATGTAGCAAAAAATAGCAAATTAGAGGCTACAGAGGTAAACTCTAAGCTTTCCATGCTGCCTACACAGACATCATCCACTGCCTGCTTGCGAAGACCCCCTAAGGGTACCCCAGCTGCTAATACCTCCTCCAACTACATTGGTCTCCCAAGTTTCCCACTGTTAAGTTAGTTTGGGGAGCTTTGATAATTGTTAAATAGGCTAAACTTCTTAAGAGTTCTTTTGGGAATCTCTCCATACATGACCCAGGAAATTCCAAGACCATTCTTCCCTTCATTCTCACTTTCCTCTGACACCTAGCAATTATTCCATTGTATTTATGTTGGAGTCCCCCCCCAATTATCTCAGTTTGTCAAACTATAATCATTACTTACTGTTCTCATGTCCTTTCTTTTTTAGTCTATATTTCACATTTTTTCTTTTTAAATCTGCCATCATTTTCTATTATTATTATTCTCTTGTGATTTTTCCTTTATATGGTTTAGTAGCATTGTGATTGTACAAACAGAAAAAAAGATATTATTTCAAACTAAACTTTTCATCCCCTCTCCCACAAAAACTTTGTCTAGGCAATAGCCTGAAGGAAACAACCAATTAATCAGTAATAAAAAGAAAAACATGGAGCTAAAGTTAAGCAAACTGTCTCTTTTAGCATGGGACTGTCAATATGAGAGTCTTGGGTCAATTGTCAGGGATTCCATCTCTGAAAGAAAAGAGAGCAGTGATAATCAGCATTGCAAAAGAAATAACATTAATTGATTATTAACTAGGTTTAGTTTGACAAGACAGGATGTACAAGTATCCAACAAGAATTATTCAGCAGTGATAACCTGGAACCTGCTTTGTAATTACAACTCAAGATGGTTACTTTTGGGGTGAGTTCTATGCTTTCCCATGGTGTTTTTTCAACAGCTTTCTGTCTCTGTCTCTATGTACCTTAGGAAGAATGTGTGTATGTTTGTATGTATTGCTTTAGTGGGGAGGGGTGTCCTTACCTTGCCTATTTATATGTTCTAGGAATAGACTATATAAGAGATTAGAACAATGCATTATCATTCAGAGAGTAAATAATTATGAGATATTGCTCCCAAGGCTTTTTGCTTAGAATATGCTTGATCAGTCTATACCAAAGTTATTACCGAGTATTTAAAAGGCAGGCAATAGGAGATGTTTCTGGGTATACATTTACTTTAAAACACATAAAAATATATTTAGAAGGCTCATGTCAATTACAATTTTGATACTGACTTCACTGAAGTTTGACACAGTATGACATTCATTTTTTTCTTATATACCCACAGTAATTGTGAACATCAAAATGTTTAACCTATTTCTATCCTTGACTCCTATTTGTTGTCCATACTTCTCTTTATTGAGTTAAATAACTCACTATATATTATCACTTTATATAGCTCTCTGCAGGTACTTGATGGTATTCTGTTTTCTATCATCTTTATTACTTCATTTATGTTCTAACTGCACAATGAAAAACTGTCTTGAGGTTCAACAAAATATTTATTTCACTTTTTTTTTTGTTCTTTGTAGTCAGTCAATATACTTAATAATTCTCTTCTAGGTCAAGGAAAAATAGCAAAGAAAACCAAATATTAAAAATTGTTGTAAAAAAAGAAAAAATTCAAGTAGTTTCCATTTAGCTGCTTTCTCTGCTGGTACATATGATTATTTTAAATCAAGATAAGAAAGGACTCCTTTGCTTAATATATTCCAGGTCTCTTACTCCCACTAAAAAAAGTAGAAAAGTCTAAACTCTGTCTCTGTCTCTCTGTCTCTCTCTCTCTCTTGTCTGTCTTTCTCTCTCTCTCTCCCTCTCTGAAGAATATGCCTTTCTTTACTGAGAAACCAGAAAGAATTGGATTAATATCTTTTGACAATCACTATATCTTCTTTTATAGCAACATGGAAGAATGCAACATAAAAATCAAATACGCCTTTATTCATGATATGTTATTCCAAAACTTTCTATAGGAAGCAAGGTAATAAAAGAACATAATTATATAGTTCTTAAAGTTTGGCAAAAATGCTTTAAAAATATTGCCTCATTTAATCCTTAAAATATCCCCGATAGATAGGTATTATTATTATTATCCCCATTTTCCAGATGAGGAATGAGATAAAAGTGAAGCAATTTGCCTAGACACATTGCTAATAGGGGTAAATTTTATCTCAGTGAGGTCAGGAAAATGCACACATGCACACACTAAGCACACAGACTCACACACACACACACACACACATCAAACACAAGTATTTTGGAAAATCAGGTCCTTGAAGATAAATGCATCAAAAAAGTAAACTTGGGAGTGGTGATACTATAGTTGGGGGAAGAATTAGGGTACGTCACAGTGCAGGTCAGTAGAGGACTGATGTAAAATATCTAGACTATTATAGGGACTGAAATATGTTTTCAGGGGCAGCTAGGTGGCTCAGTGAATAAAGCACCGGCCCTGGAGTCAGGAGTACCTGGGTTCAAATCCGGTCTCAGGCACTTAATAATTACCTAGCTGTGTGACATTGGGCAAGCCACTTAACCCCATTTGCCTTACAAAAACCTTTAAAAAAAAAGAAATATGTTTTCAATGAAGGAAGCACAATCCCCTGGGAGAGATATGCCAATTGTTAAAACTTCAGTTCCATCATTCTATACCTCAAAAACAGAAAAAATGTATAAATCGTTTATAAATATGCTGCCTATATTTAAGAAAGTGATAAAGAAAATTAATAATGCAAAATTGTATGATATGCTTACAATAAGTTGTTAAACACACACATACATATATATATATATATATATATATATGTATATATGCATTCAGAGACCACCCTCCCCCCAAGATATCTATATCCCAAGGAAAAAATACATTCCAGCCCTAAAATCTTCAAGAATTTAATAATTCTTACATTTTGAGTCATTATTTGTTGTATGTGTATTTTTAAGTCCATAGCTTTTTTTTAGTGTTAATAATTGTACACACCTTGTTCACACACAATTATTTAGAAGGTTTATTTTTACACCCCCTTCCCAACAAGAAGGTGAGGTTGGTAGATATTTTTATCCCTTTTATGTAGATGAGGAATATATGGGATTTAGCCTTAAGATAATGTTTGGGAATGGCACTGGCATTTACTGACTGCAGATCCAGTCCTCTCTACATTATATCATACTGCCTCTGTATCGTGATACAGTTTCTCATAGTATGTTATTCAAAATAATGTGTTGAATTGAATTCAATGTTATTATCGTTTCATGCCTCATAATTCTTCTGAGGATGTGCAATCACTTAAAATCATTCCAGATATGCTTGCTTAACAGCTTAAAATTAACCAATATTCACGTAATATTTGATTATTTAACATTAACATAGCTGCAGGATAAATATGGCATTTTTAAAGTGTATTTTGTCCAAAATGTTGAAATGATGTAAAAGGGTATGAAAATAAAATAATTCTGGAAACAAGGATTTTTTTTAAACTGAGTGATAAGTGGATTTTAGCCACTGTCATAATAGATATATATGTAACTATTATATATAACTATATATATATGTAACTATTATATATAACTTTATATATATGTAACTATTATATATAACTTTATATATATATGTAACTATTATATATAACTTTATATATATATATATATATATATATATATATATATATATATGAAACTAGGCATAATTATGCTTTATTGTCACTAGATCTTCAGGTGAATTATTTCTAAAGATCAAAAAATGTAACTGGCATAGAGTGATCTGTTACTGTCCTAGGATGTCCTTGAATAAAGATTAAGGGATTTTCCATGAATGATATGAAATAAAAGAAAAAAAAGAAAATCTGAAGTATTTCAGAAAAAAAATCACACAAAGAGGATTTTGAATGAAATATGGATGAAACATATCAGTTTGGATCTTTTCACATAACATAAATAGTTCAAGAAGGGATCAAGGGCTTAACTTTTTATTCTGACATGATAAGGCTAGAGGAAAGAAGTGGGGAAGTTTCAGTCATGGTTCTTATAGAATCATTTTTTGATCACTCACTTTTTCAGTAAAAGAATGGGGGGGGTAGGGAGTATCTGTGTTTCTGCAGTTGGAACATTCTATCTATGTCTATGCATTTAAAGTTCAATTTAAAATTAAAAACAGTAAAAGCTTTTTCTTTTCAGATAATTGGTAGAACTCTTTCTTATGAAGAGTAACAGACATGTTAAAGGGAGTTGAATTTCATTTGATGCATATCCTCCAAATAAATGATCTGAGTTTCAGCTAATCCTGAGGGGAAAAAGTCTCTCTCTCTCTCTCTCTCTCTCTCTCTCTCTCTCTCTCTCTCTCTCTCTCTCTCTCTCTCTCTCTTCACTATTGTATTTTCCTGTCTTCACAGAAATATATATGAGATTTTAAAATAGCACATTAGATAGACTGTGATGGTTTAAAAATAGAAGTCTCTGAAAATAAACAAAAAGGTCATTTTGAACCACCATTTTAACTTAAATAGCAGAATGTTCAATGGATTCTATTAACTTATGTTTATGTTCACATGCACTCAGATACATAAATGAGCTTGGGTAAGACATTTAATCCTGAAAAGTCTCACAGACAGTCATCCTGATTCATATAGCCACTGGACCCAGATGATTCTGGAGGAGAAAGTGAGTCTGCTAAATTAGTACAGAAACCCATCACTTAAATACAGTTCACTTGCCTCAGCTTCACAATGCCATAGTCTTCTTTGAGAATTAAGGACAAAACATCATATGCATTATGCCAAACCATATACATTTCTCTCCCAGCTAATGTCCACAAAATAACTAAATGAAACAAAATAAAACTCTAGTGATGATGAATGATACAAATTATTTGCTACTTGATGTCAGATATTTGAATATTTGAAAAAAAATTAGCTCCCAACTTGCAAATGTTTAATTGTAAATTTGTTCTTTGGAACTTAAAATGAAAATTATTGGGAATATGAGAGATAATAGCTAGAAAGTAATGTGGTTTCATGAAAGTCTAATTAAGTGATCATGGAGTTTAATTTTGTTGGTTGGTTTGTTTTTGTCCTTCATACTCAAAAAAGACCAAACTGACATCAGACATCACTATGTTGAGGTTAAGTTACAGTGTGACTGACTGCAGAAGATCAGAACAATACAAGCTCAAAAGGTGCTATCCCAGGTTGGGCACAAAAAGTCCATATGATCATTTGGAGTGGAGATGAAGATTGGATAAGGTTACTGTTTGAGAATTGGTTTACCACCTGGCTCTAGATATTCTTCAGTGGGTATGCCACAGGGGTGGTCTCCAAGGAGTAACTAAAACAGGACTCATTGCACATAAGTGACATTGTACATGCTTATTATCCTTCTCCTGCTCCAAAGGGCATAACCAAAAAGTAATGGAGAATAGCTCTGTGTCCAAAGAATGCCCCTGCTATAGAGATGACTTTAAGTTTGCACCTTTCATGTTTCTTCTGAGCTGCTGCAATTCTGCTTTGCTAATAGAGCATAGCACCTTCTATGATGTGGAAATGTTATTCAGTATCTTCCATGTCTTACACAAGTTCTTCAGAGAGACCTGAAATTATCCTTGTACTGCTTTTCTGATCTGGCCACTTGCCTTGTGGGCATGCCCTAAAAATATTCTAGTTGCATTTCTGCTTTAGAGATTGAATGCTTGGAATTTCAGTTCCAGAAAAGACCTCACTGTCCAGTACCTTATCTTGTCAGGTGATCTTCAGAATCTCCTTATGCATTTCAAATAGAATCAGTTCACTTTCTTGGGAAAGCACTGATATCCTGTCAGATACATCCACAATGTATGTATAGTAGGAAAGAATATTATTTTGGATAAAGGGATTAATGAACGGATTTTGTGACATTTCTGAAGGTGATTTCTGTAGACTTTTCATTATTTTTAAATTTCAAATAAAATGTATAGATGCCAATCTTCATCTTTTCTGTTCTTTGATTCAGTTTCATCCACCAACATACAGTACACCTTTAAGCAATCAGTCATTTAATTTCCAGTTCAAAAATAGACTAATAGAGAATAAGAGTTGAAAGGAAAAGGAAAAAAATATGTTTAACAAGATGTATAAGAAAAAAAAAGTTGGTTCATATGGAATTAATTTCACAGTAGTGGAAAACTTTAGAGGTAAAGGAGCAAGGAGGGTCAATACAGAATCACACTGTTATGAAATATGAAAGAAAAGATCACCATGTCATCATGACTTTAGGATGATTTAGTTGCTGTTTGGGAGATAACTGTACAAATTAGTGTTTGTATAGGTTTGCATCATCTTGACCTCTGCTTCTTAGGATATCAGGGCAGAAAATTTATTAACCCTATTCCATTTCTCTATTTCTATGAGTTTTACAGAAACCTTAATTTGTAAGGGTTCTCAAGGGATATCAACACAAATGTGTCAGACCAAGAATTCCAAAATCTAAGAATTTCTTCTATAACACCTCAAGCAAGTATTTATCCAGTTTTTGTTTGGAAGTCATAAGTGAAATAAAATCCACACCTTCCCAAGGTTGGCTTTGGGAAACTCAAATTGTAAGAAATTTTTATTTCACATCAAACCCAGGTCTATTTCCCAACAACATCTTCTCAGTGGCTCAGAATTTTGTTCTATAAAGTTTTATGCCTCTTCCAAATCAAAACCCTTCAAGTAACTGAAAAGAGTGGCCAGGTCCACAATAACTCTTTCCTTTTTTAACTTAACAGTTTCTATTTCCTTCAGCCTCTAAATTTCCTTCACAATAGTATCCATCCTTCCTAAAATAGTGACTATAAACAGAAGTGATTTCAATACTTATGGCATAGTCTAATTAATCATTTATTAATGATCAGTCTGTCAAGTATGGTACACTATGCTGGGCATTGGGGTAAAAAAAGACAATAAAAATAGAGATAAAAGAAACGCAAGGACATTTGGAGGGAAAAAGAAAAATAATAAACTAATGATCCATTTATTCCAAATAAATATTTATTTGCTCCAGATACTAATGTACAAAAAAAAAAATAACATTTGCTCCCAAGAACCTTACCATTATATTTTTATATTATATTTAGTTCTGAATTCTCTCACTTCTCCTTTCCTTCATCTATACCAAAAACAATAAATGAAAAACCCATTATAAATATATATAGATATTCAAAAACAAGTTTCAATATTAGCCATGCTCAAAAATTAAAGCAAAAAATAAATAAAATATGCTTCAATCTTCATAACTATTCTCTTTCTGAGAGTGGACAGAAGCTGGCATTCTAATAATATGTTTATTTACTACTATCTCGGCACTGCCTCTTGCATGTATCAATGTGGAAATTAAGATACTGTAAAGGGATGCTATAAGTTCATGTAAAAATTTCTCTGTATTCTCCCCAGCTCTCCAAGACTTAAGACTGTAGACACTTAATAGGGAAATGAGCAGAAGGATGGGAGGAAACAGAGAGGCAGAAGTCAAGAAAGTGGTTGCCATTAGGCATTATGGTCTGTTGATGTGGGGTTGCAATCAGCCACTATAAATGCAGAACCAGGTAGATCTAGAAAATGCACTTATGTATTTGGAGTCAGAAATCCACCCTGCAGGCAGCAGCTAGGTGGTGCAGTTGATAGAGCACTGACCCTGGAGCCTGAGGATGGGAATTCAAATCCAGACTGTATGAATTTAGGCAGGTCACTAAAGTCAATTGTCTTGCAAAAATAAAAAGAAAGAAAGCCATTCTGCTTATCCTTAGTTTTTTGTGTGCATGTTTTTCATTTTCTTGCTTCTTAACTTAGCAAATGAGATCAACAAAATTGCTAAGCTATGTGTAATATTGCTGTGTTAATGGAGTATTTGGGAAAACTTAGAAGAGAGGGCATCTAGTCTATTTTATTCCTAGTATCTGCTGGTTGGAGACTCATATTTAAAGAAGAGAGAGAAAAGTTATTGATTTATGCTAATAGCTTCTGAGAGCTGAGAGAATTACTTTCACAGGAGTTTCTTTGGTCATCAAAGCTAGTCAGAATTGCTGCATGATCTGTCTGGAGTTAAGTCAAGTTTCTCTCATTAATCTCTCTTTGTCATGGCCAAAGTTTAAAGGAAGCAACTTTCTTAGAAGATGAGGATAAAATCATACCCTGTTGCGGCTTGCTTCACCTTTGGGGCCCTATCAGTGATGACCTCCCTCCTGGAGGGGAGCTGAGAATAAGGAGTCGAGCCACACTGCCTTATGCCTCCAGCTCAAATTTATTGCTGCTTAGCTTCTACATATATGCTGTTAGGTCTTCCAGGGTAGAACAAAGAAAAATGAGGGAATGGGGGGATGTGGCAAGCAGGTCTATGTGCAGCATCTTTGGGAGTAGGTTATGGGGGAGGTGGTAAAACACAGCTGTGTCCTGTGCCCTTGGGTCATGGGGCAGAAAGACCAGCTTCCAAGGACTCTGGGCACCTTATCTCTCAGGGTGGCATGCCAGCTCCTGCCAGGAGGCAGTCCATTAGAATAGCCCCATGAAAGACTTGAGTCCCAGCAAAGAGGCACCAATAGGATTAGTAAGAGCTGCATTATTAATATGTGTATATAGAGATAAAGAGATGGATGGATAGATATAGATAGATAATTAAGAGATAGACAGACATGCAGTCATAGACATTATAGAGACATATATAAATGCATATATATAACATATACATATATTTGAATATGTTTATGGATGTGTATATGAAAAATATGTACTAACAAAAAGTATCTGAGGCAAAAATCATCATGAGATAACATGATGGCACAAGAATCTGAAAAGTTAGAAATACCTTTGCCAGATAATTGAATTCAAGATGAGCTTTAACAAAAAATTTTGCAGGAATTTGATAAGCAGATGTGAAGAGTAAATATATTCTAGGCATGGGAGACAGTCAGTGTAAAGTGAAAAGTATGGGAGATGAGAAGTAACAAATATATGAGAAACAACAAAAAAGTCACATTGACAGAAACCTAAAGGTGCAAAAGGGAGTAATTTATAAGAAATATCAAAAAAGTAGGTTGAAATGAGGCCTTGAAGAGCTATTAACGACAGAAGAGTGCACATCTGAACCACTCTATTTCTGCAGATTATCACCCCTATCATCCCCATTCTCTCATTTATCTTCCATCTCCCTCATTTACTGGTTGCTTTCCGACTGCCTGCAAACACATGCATGCTTCCTCATTCTCAAAAAACGCTCCCTTCATAGCCACCTCAGCTAGCTGTTGTTGCATAGTTTTTCTCTCATTTGTTCCTAAACTCTTTAAGGAAGCTACCTGCAGAAATGAATCCATTTCTTTTCCTCTCTTATAACTTTACTCTGCATTCTGGTTTCCAATCGCATCATTCAACTAAAACTTCATTCTCCGACATCAGTCTAATGTCATTTCTCAATTGTCATCCTCCTTGATCTCTGAAAATTTTGACACCATTATATTCTTCTCTTCAAAACTCTCATTTCTCTAGATTTTCATGATACTACACTACCCTGGTTCTTTCCCTATTCGCAGTACTCTTTACTGAATCACATTAACCTTGTATGTCTCACAGGATTTTATTCTGGGCCCTCTTCAGTTCTCTATTTCATTTGTTGTTGTTTTTTTTCATCAGCTTCCATGAATTCAGTTGTCATATTTGTTTAGATGATTCTCACTAACCTCTATCCATATCTCAAGTCTTATTTCCTCAACGGCTTATTTGGGCATCTTAAACTGGATGTGTGTTAGACATCTTAAACTCACTTCTCCAAGACAGAATGTCCTATCTTTACCTCTCAGATCCTCTCCATTTCTATAATATCCTGTTTCTGTATAAGGTAACATCATGTTTTGGCTTCCAAATTCATATGTAGTCATTCATGAGTCTCATTCTCTCTCCTCCCATCCACCCATCCCTCTTGTTCAGTTGGTTGCTATGTCCACTTGTTTCTCCTTTTATGATATGTCTCCTAAATATTCCCCTTTTGACTCTAACAGAGCCACCATTTTGGTCTGGAGATTATCACCTTACTCCTGACTTGGTGATATCCCTGCATCAAGTCTTTCCCCACTATTAAGTTTATCTTCCTAAAGTTCAAATGCAAATATGTAGACACCGACTATTCAGGTGAATCCAAGATTGATCTTTTCTCTTCAATCCCCTTTTTCCTCCAGAATGTCTAATTTTCTTTTTAAATCCTTCCTAACTTGGGTCCTACCTGTCTATTCTTCTTACACCAAATACATGCAACATGTGATCCAATGACACTGGGCTACTTGCCATTCATTGTACATGAAATTCCAATTCCAGTCTCCAAGCATTTTCATTAGTTATCTCTCTCTGTCTCTGTCTCTCTGTCTGTCTTTCTCTCTCTCTCTCTCTCTCTCTCTCTCTCTGTCTCTCCTGATTTTTTCCAAGTCTCAGATAAAATCCCAACCTCTATATCATCCTTAATGTTATGCCTTCCTTTTGCAAATGATCTCCAATCCAGCCAGCATGTACATCATTTGTACAAAGCTATTTGAACTCCTTGAGATGAGGGAGTCTTTTGCTTTTCTTTGTGTCTCTAGCACTCAGCAGAATAACTTATGAATAGAAAATTCTTAATAAATGCTAGGTGATTGATTGATTCTAACAACCAAAGGAACAGAGGTATAATATGGTCAGAAAAGTGCTTTCAGAATGTCATTTTGGCAGAGTAATGGAGTGGGGATTGAAGAGAAAAGATCATTTAAGATACTATTTCAAAGTTGAGGTTATTGACAGTCCAAAAAGGGTGAAGTACAGGTAGACTATCAAAAACAACCCTGGTATTGTCTTTGGACTATTGTTGATGTTTTGGCTTCAAGTTAACAACTGCCTACTTAAATCCCAAGCATTGGATTATTTGCATTTTATTTTTGATGAACTGGCAACTATGCTGATAAATAGCCACAGTATTGACATGTTTTCAATTTTTCAAAGACATCCTTGGAAAAAACCAAATTTTTTAAAAAAACTGTTTATATTCATATACCCTGCTCCTAGCGCTATCATTAGTATTATCATCATCATCATCATCACATCAGCTAGAATGTGAGACCTGGGGTTTCTCAGCTTCTTAAATGAAGAAGAAAGGAACCCTGAGGAAGACACAGATGGTAGAATGTACTGAATCAATCAAACCACAACCTATTCTAGAATCTTTGGATTGAGGAACCCTAAGATCCTGAGCTCAAAAACTTTCACAATAAGAATGCCTCCAAAAGAAAATGTTGATTAAGTTTCTAATTCAAGTTCTATAGCAATCATAGAAGCAATCATAGAAGGGAGGGTGAAGAAGGGTCTATGTTCCTAACCACTATTAATATTTATCCCAAAGAAATCAATGACAGAGTAAAAGACCTAAATGTATAAAAATAATTCTAACAGTACTTTATGTTGTAGAAAAAATCTGGAGAGAGAGGTATATGGTTATCCATCAGTTAGGAAATGACTGAGTAAATTCCCATAGATGAATGTAATGAGATAAGTATTATCTTTCAGTTGTTTCAGTTGTGTCCAAGTCTCCATGATCCCATTTGGGATTTTATTGATAAAGATACTAAAATATTTTGCCATTTCCTTCTCTAGTTCTTTTTACAAATAAGGAAGTGGAAATAAAAAGTGTTATGACTTTCACAGAGTCACACAACTAGTAAGCATCTGAAGTCGGATCTGAACTTAGAAAGATGAGTCTTCCTCTGACTCCAGGTAAGGCACTTCATCACCTAACTCCCTTAATAACATATACTGGACCATAAAAAAATGCTAAAAGGAACAAATTTGAAGAAATCTGTGAATATTTAAATGAATTAATGAATAGAATTAGAAACAATTTACAGAGGCAACTGGGTGGCACAGTGAATAGAGCACCAGCCCCGGAGTCAGGAGGCTGAGTTCAAATCCGGCCTCAGACACTTAATAATTACCTAGCTCTGTGGCCCTGGGCAAGCCACTTAACACCATTGCCATGAAAAAAACCTAATAAATAAACAAATAATTGAAAAGAAACAATTTACATAAAAACTATAATAATATAAAGTAAAACAAATTCAAAAGACTACAAATCCTATCACTGCAGTAACTAGTAATGATTTTTGAGGAGTTGATGCAGCATGCCTTCTTACTCTTAGCAAAAATAGTGATGGACTAAAAGTGCATGCATCTTTAGACATAGGCAATATGGTGACTTATTTGTTCACTGTACTTTCTTAACCTAAGCAAGGATTTCTACAGGGATAGGAAAATGAGAAAATAAAGGACTAGATATTTTTTTAAAATAAAAGAGAAATAGTAAAATATACTGGAAAAACGTAATAATTTAGGTTATCGAATTAGGGAAATAAGAGTTACCCCCATAATAAGTGAAAAACAAAGGTAACTATAGCTAATAGTCCTCTTTTGCCTTCTTTTTGCATAATACAAATATTCACGTTTGTTAAATATTTTCTATTCATAATGGAAAAGAAATATAAAATATAATATTAATTCAGGATTTCTTCATGCTAAATTTCATCTTGTCAGTTTCTGGCTAGCAGGATATCTTTTAATCCTAACTGTTTCTTTCAAGATAATTGCAATCTTTCCTACATTGTAATCATCCATAAATTAGAGGAGCATGTTTTTTATCTAAGTCATTAATAAAAGTGAGGAAAAAGAAAGGGCTTAGGGCAGAACTCAGTGGCATGCCATTAGAGAGCTCCCTCCAGATTGACAACGATCTATTAGTTAACCTTTTTGGAGTTCAATTATCTGACAAGCCATGAATCTAACTTTTTCACAATGTTATCATAAGGAAGTGTGTGAAAATCATAAAATGTTAATAGCTAATATTAATACATTTAAGGTTCATCAAATAACAGATTTAGAACTAAAAGAGACCTTAGAGATTTAGTCCAGTCCTTCTGTTTTATAGATTAAGAAACCTAGACCTAGAGATATTAAGTTCATTTGTTTCGTTGTTTCATTTGATGTGAAGGGAATTTAGCAAAATGAGATGCTTGCTGACTGCCTAGACTAAGTACTTACTATTAAATGGTACATAAAGATACAAAGGAACCCTTCCCTTTCCTGAAGGAGTTTACATTCTATTAAATGCCACATGGACAGTTTATGTGGCACAGTAGGTAGAGTGCCAGGCCTAGAATCATGCTCCTGAGCTCAAAACTGGCCTCAGACATTTACTAACTGTGTGACTCTGAGCAAGTCATTTAACTCCAATTGCCTCAGTTTCCTCATTTGTAAAATGAGCTGGAGAAGTAAATAGGAACTAATTCCAGTTTCTTTACCAATAAAACCCCAAATCTGATCATGAAGAGTCAAACACAACTGAAATTATTGAACAATAACAACAACGTTACATAGGTAGGGAATAGGTTACAGATCTGGAATTCAAATCAACATCCTTTGACTTCAAATCCTAAGAACTTTCTGCTCTATACCTCAAGAAATTTGCCCCAATAGCCCAATGAAGATGGTAGCCTAAGCATTGAGAATCCCATTTAACAACTGAATAAACTGAGGCTTAAAAATTTTTAAGTAACTTGTCCATTTTTGCACATTAATTAGACAAACCAGGACTTCCAATATTCTTTCTTTTACATCATGTTCTTAAATACTTATTATGTGAAGGAACTTAAACTTTAAGTAAAGTAAATTCCATAAAGTAATTGTAAAGCAAAACATCATGACAGGCATTAATATAGTATACAGCATCATGGATAGAGTATTAGTATTTGCAGTCAGAAAAACCTAAATTCAAAGCTTGCCTTAGATATTCATAGGTTTCTATCTGGATCAGTCATTTTCCTACCCCCTCAGTTTTGTTGTTGACCTCACAAGCATTTTGTACACTTAACAGCACTATATAAATTCTAGCTCATATTTATTTTAATTTACATAGAACTGTGCTCAAATCTTGTCTTGGCCTTTAAAGTATATATTTTCTAATATGGTAGGTAAGATCTGAACAAAAAATAAAAATTCAAACATTATTAAAATTCATTAAAATGTGCAGAAAATCTTTAAAGTGAAAGATCACTTCTAGCTGGTAGCGGAAGAGGATGGCAGGGAAGTCTTAATGGAGAAAGTAATCTAGGACCAACTTTGTACATTATTAAAAGAAATAAAGGGTTTAAACAGAAAGAAATATAGAAAAAGTCCGTCCCAGATGTGGGAAAATAAATATATGATATATATACATATGTATACATACACACATCAGAAAGGACAGGATGAGGTCAAAAGGTGATTACTCCATTTTAATTTTGTGGTAAGTTGCATAGAAGGAAATACTATAAAATGAGCCCAGAGATTTCAATTACAAAGGCTATTAAATGCAAAATCTTCAATTCACCGTACAAAATTATCCAAAATTTGGTATTCATTTTTTCATACTTACGCTATTTCAATAGTCTTCATTACTTTTTTCCCTAGCAAATATGGAACACAGTCTCTTACATTTATTCAGTAATATATTCTTTGTCTTCTTGACTTTGCACAGGTGTACCGTATTCCCCATGAATTTTTTCTACCTCATGAAAATCCTAACTTGCTACAGAACAGTTCAGTTTCCAGTTGGGAGTATTCATTCTCTCTCAAAATGTCTTACTTTGTATGAATGTTATATTTAATTATCAATATATCAATCAATTGTGTCCTCTCAGCTGATTAGTTCCTTAGCAGCCAGGGCTAATTTTGTAGTATGTTCATGATACAGGGCAATGTTTTGTACTTAGTAGGAAACTAGAAAATGTTAATTGAATCAAATATAATTTAATAATCCATAGCTTTCCCTTGATCCATCAGTAAACTAATCCTAGCCCAAAATAGAAATGAAAAGTTTGACTTGAATTAGTATTAATCAATCCATCCTAATTCACAATGTTGAGGTTTATTCAACTTATCTTTCTGTCCTTACAAAGATACTTTTTTTTACAATGCAATGCGGTTAAGTGACTTGCCCAAGGCCACAGAGCTAGGTAATTATTAAGTGTCTGAGGCCTAATTTGAACTCAAGTACTCCTGACTCCAGGGCTGGTACTCTAACCACTGCTCCACCTAGCAGCCCATCAAAGATACTTTTTAAAAGTAATATAGTGCTAGTGATAAAAGTGTGTGGACTGTGGTTTTTGATTCTTATTTGCCCCCCACACACTTTGGTGGATACAGAATGTGGCATATACTACTAGATAGGGTTGGTAAGTTAGCTTGTTTTGCTGGAATTTCTGCTATTGTTGTGAAGGAAGGCTTGATGTGTGGGGAATGATGAGAGTTTTCAGAAATTAATGTGATGTAAAAACAAAAGGATTCAATATAACTTTCTTAAATCAATTATATGTATTTGATTTATTGTCTTCTCTTAAACCTTCAGCATTAGTTCTTTAATTATGTTTATTATATTTACCAATTTTAGGTCATTCATCTGGGTAAAAAGTGTGAGCACAAATTTGGAATTTTGTTATTTGTTAAAATAATACCATTTTACCTTCCCCCTCTTCTGAGTAGTGTTCCCAAATCACATCATATAACTTAAAATTCTCTCTAGAAATCTAATTATTATTACTATAGAAAACTTCTTTTCTGACTCTTTCAATATGACAAGCATGCCAGTAAACTGAAGAAATTATCCATACTTCCTTTCTAGTCATATATGACATTAATAATAGTTTGATCACTTTTAAACTTTCAAAAAATGTTGATATTCGTTTGTGTCAATTAAGTGCCTTTCCATTATTCCTTGGGTTATATGAAATACTTGATTTTTCCAGTATTATGATTTTCCAGGAATTATAGTCATATAGCCTCACTGATAAAATATTTTATAGAAATATTTTAAAATTCCTTGTTATTTTTATCATAAATTTTATTTTATCTTTCATTTAACAAGCTCATTTTCTTTATCTCTCTTTACCTCTGTTCCCACAAACACATTTAAAAATAAATAGAAAATCCTCTTAATAAATATGCATAGTCAAATAAAATAAATTCTTATTTTGTCCATCTCTGAAAAATGAGGTAATATTAGCAAAAAAAAAAGACAGAAAGAGATGGGCTTTTGAAGAAGTGTAAGGGTGATTAATTAAAGAAATTCTCAAGTGTTATCATATATATCATATTCCATTAACTTGACTTTGGATCAGATTCATTGTCCATTTGATGAATCTATCCAAGATTTATCTATTGATGAATTTTCATGCTTTCTCTACCTATGTCTTTTTCTAATATTTTGACAAAGTAAATTCCAACTACTTTATTTTTTTCCAGAATGAATAATTATTATTCATCAATGTGTAAATTAAGGAAGGTTGTATCATCTGATCTTGGAAGTTGAATAGTGTTAGGCCTAATTAGTACTTAGATAGAAACCACCTTATCATTTGTACATGACTGAGTACAGACTTTTGAAAACAGACTATTACAGTGGAAAAGGAGGTAAATTTAGAATCGGAAACACTGGATTCAGATCCTTCCTCTGAAGTTTAACTAGCTATGTGACCCTAGATAAATCTTTTTGAACCTCAGTTTTCTCCTCTGCAAATTGCAAATTGAGTTTGATCTCTAATATCCTTTCAAGTCCTAAAATTTTGAATTCCTTGTAATTTTCTGGATCTCAATGAAAATCTTAAAACAATATTATTTAGGAATAACTGCTTAACAATCTCCCCATAAGCAGGGAATCTTGAAATCAAAGAGAAAGCCAGAATAGTTTGAAAGTTAGAGATAATGACATACATTGACAACAAAGCGTTTTTTTATTTTGTAAAAGGCCTAAATATGCAATTTTTTTCTGTTTGTTTTTGCAAGGCAATGGGGTTAAGTGGCTCACCCAAGGTCACATATCTAGGTAATTATTAAGCTTCTGAATTCAGATTAGAACTCAGATCCTCCTGACTCCAAGGTCAGTGTTCTATGCACTGTACCACCTAGCTGCCCCTGTATCTATATCTATGTATGTGTTTGTGTTTGTGTGTGTGTGTGTGTGTGTGTGTGTGTGTGTGTGTGTGTATACCCTGTTTTTTTCATTATTTTGTCTTTTTTTAGCTGATTTTGAAATCCAATTTTGGGGTTCCTTTAAAACTATTATTGTCTATTTTGCTGCTGAAGTTACTTACAAGAACTATGTTCCTATTGTTTTTTTTAAGTTTTCCATCCATTACTTTAAATTCACTAGATTTATGTCCTAAGGCCTCTTTCAGTTATTCATATCTTACCTTCATTTCATGGATTTAAGAATCTTCATTATATGAAGTATATTGAACAGAAATCCTGAGTTATTGTTAACTGTCTTACTCTACCCATACAGATTGTATGTTTTAGAGTCTGGAGACCAAATCTGGAGATTTATTATGGATTCTGGCCATGAACAAACTAAATAGTGCTTTTCTTTCTGACGTGAAGTACCTTATCCAAAATCCCATTGATCTAAATTTATCTATATCAAGGAGTTAGATTCTGAGCTCTGTGAAATTTGTGGGGGGGGGGCAGAGCCAAGATGGTAACAGTAGAAGAGTCTCTCCTAGGTGTACTCTTAAAATTATGACTCTAACTAAATTTTCAAGAGACAGTAACCACCAAAATATCCAGTGAGGCAATTCTTCAGATCAAGGTGACTTGGAAAATAGTGAAAAGACTGCTCCACAGGGTTAGAGGGGCGACCCACTAGAGTGAAAAAACTTCAGCCCCCTGGATGCAGCCTCAGGTTGCCTGGGAGCTGTAGCTCAGACATTGGGGGCAGTTTCCTGACCTACAACCTGGGGAGCACAAGGCACAAATTTGAGGATGAGTGGAGAGGACCTCTGCCATAGAAAGTGTGTGAAGCAAAGGCCCTTAGGGTGGCTGCAGCATTCAGCTCAGTATCTGTGGGTCAGCTCAGTATCTGTGGCCTTGGCATAACACATCCAGGAAATGGAAGAAGGCATGGAACAGGTAATCAGGAGCCTCCAGGCAACTGAGCTTTGAGTGCTCAGTCCACGGAAGGTAGGGGTGGGGAGAGAGAGTGTCTTCCTAGGTCTGTCCTCTGTACCTGAAACAGGACTCTGGGGCTCTGCCCACATTCAGATCCTGATTGCAGTCTAAACACCCCCCAAAACAGGGTCACCCCACCTCAGCCCTGTGACAAAGGGGTGTGCTTGTGGTCATTCACAGACCAGAAGGGAAGTCAGAGCTTTGCACTGAGATACTTGTGGAGGGGTGTCCCAATAATACTCAAAACCTCAGGAAGCACCCCCAAACTATGCACAGACTGGAGAAATGAGTGAACAGAGAAAAAAGAGGAACACCATTGAGAAATACATTGTCTATCATCCCAAGAAGGATCAAAATACTCAGTTGGATGATGAGGAAGTAGAAGCTCCTGCATCTAAAGACTGCAAGAAAAATGGAAATTGAGCTTAGGCTGACAGAGCTCAAAAACAGATTTTGAAACTCATGTAAGAAAATTAGAAGAAAAACTGGGAAAGGAAATGAGAGAGATGCAGGAAAAACAAAAAAAGAATTCAGCAGTGTAGTCAAGGAGATCCAAAATAATGCTGAAGAAAATAGAACATTAAAAGCCAGCTTAGGTCAAATGGATAAAACAGTTCAAAAAGTTATTGAGGAGAAGAATACTTTAAAAAGCAGAATTGGCCATATGGGAAAAGAATAAGAATGCTCTCTGAGGAAAACAAATCCTTCAGATGTAGAATGGATCTAAAGGAAGCTGATGACTTTATGAGAGGTCAAGACACAATACTTCAACACCAAAGGAATGAAAAATCAGAAGAAAATGTGAAACATCTCATTGAAAAACCAACTGCTCTGGAAAACAAATTCAGGATAAATAATTTCAAAGTTATTGGTATACCTGAAAGTTATGGTCCGGAAAAGAGCCTTGACCTCATTTTTAAAGAATTCCTACAGGAAAATTGCTCAGATATCCTAGAAGCAGAGGGCAAAACAGAAATTGAGAGAATCCAACAATCTCCCCCTGAAAGAGATCCAAAAAACCTCCCAACCCTCAGTAATATTATAACAAAGTTCCAGAACTCCCAAATCAAAGAGAAAAGATTACAAGCATCCAGAAGAACATAATTCAAGTATCGTGGAGCTGCAGTCAGGATCAGACAGGACTTAGCAGCAACTGCATTAAGGGCTCATAGGGCTTGGACTATAATATTCTGGAAGTCAAAAGAGTTTGGAATGCAACTGAGAATCAACTCCCTCGTAAAACTGAACATCCTCTTCCAGGGGGAACAGATGGACTTTGAATGAACCAGGGAAATTTCAGTTGTTCCTGTTGAAATAATCAGCGCTGAACAGAAAGTTTGACCTTCACTGCAGGACTCCTGCATAGAAGAATGATACTGATAATACTCATATAAAACTTCTCATTTAATAGAGCAGGTAGAAGGAGTTTATATAGATGAAGCAAGGAGATAGCTGAATTTGAAGATATAATATATTGTAACACTGGAGTCTTGGCTAAAAGGGAAATGTACTGGAAGTAAGAGAAAAGAGAGTTGGAATAGGCTAAAATATTTTGTATAATACTTTTTATTGCAAAGAGCTGTTGCAATGATATAGAAGGGGGGAAGGGGGGAAATGAGGAAACTTTGCTCTCATCAGAGGTGGCTCAGAGAGGAAACAGCACATATACTCAATGGGGTATAGGAATCTAGTGTAAAAAGGACAGAAGGGGGGAAAAGAGGAAGGTGGGCATGTGGGTGATGGAGGAGAAGGTAGATCAGGGGGAAAGTGGTGAGATATAACACATTTACTTTTTACTTCACATAGTACTTACTTTCAAGGGATTGGGTGGGCTGTTCTGCAACACAAGCGTGATGTTGCTGGGCCTTTGAATTGGTATGTGGGCTCAGGGCCGATTGGCCCCAGGGCTAGTGATCAGGCTGCTGTGTCACTCAGCTACCCTACAGCACATTTTAGAAGAGGGACAGAGTGAAACAAGAGAGAAAATATAGTACATGATAGTGGGGAGCTATACATGGAGGGGACTGTCATCAGCAACAGCAACAGTGGAAAAATATGGAAGTAATTTTTGTGAGAACTTATAAAGAATGTGATCCGTGTGAGACAGTGGTGTCGGAACACCGACTGAAGCACATTTTTTCCCTTTCCTTTCCTTTATTTCTCATGAAGGTCTATATTTGGGGGGAGGGGTATTATGTTTACTCTTAAACAAGAATATTTTAGTAATATATAAAAAAGTCATTTATACAAAAATATAAATAAATAAATAAATAAATAAAAAGAAATGTTTGTTAAAATTTTCCAAGTTAACTACTTCCTAATTTTAAACACATTTTTTTCTTATTTCAATTTTAAATAAACGAAATTGCCCTCCCCAAAAAAAGTAATTCACCAAGAAATATTTCTGTAGAATATAATCAGGGCTGCTATAGAATGGAGCAATGAATTTGCAAAGGTAGCCATAGAATGGATCAAGATTCTTCCTCCCTTCTTCATTCCCTCCTGAAGCCCTCAAGCAATTATAATACTCAAAGATCTCAAAGGGTAGGTGTGGGAGTAGATATAACAATTAACCCTTTTTATACTCAGTAATCATTACCCTTGCTCCTCTATATCTGCAAGGAAACTGGTAAAATGCCACCAACACCAGACAAAGATAGGTGGTTTGTTTTCATTTGTTTGATTGGTTTTTTTTTGTTTGTTTTAAGGATCTTAGGAAAAATTAAAAAGCAAGTTTAGTGCTGTCACAAACTCAAAGTGATCTGACCTAGAAAGTGACTGCCTAAATTGCTCACTGGTGGAGCTGAAGATGTAGAGCTAAAGAACTATAACAATCCCGATTTTCAGACTTCCTGAATTCTTCTGTAGACATATGACAGATACTTTAACAAAGCTCATTAAAGGGGAAGCTAGGTGGCACAGTAGATAGAGCAACAACCTTGGAGTCAAGAGGACCTTGGGTTCAAATTCAGCCTCAGACACTTAATAATTACCCAGCTGTGTGACCTTGAGGAAGCTGCTTAATCCTATTGCCTTCCCCCCCAAAAAAAATCTCATAAAGAAATAGATTTTTTTCTATAACCACTAATATACCACAAAAATCATTTATCTAAAGAACATCTATGACTAAATTATAGAAGAAATAGACAGGAGAAACTGATCATTCCCTTTTTTCAACAGCTATAGAACCCAGAAAAAAATGAATTCAAAACATATTCTATGTTTTATTTTTTAATTTACTTTATTTATTCTCAGTGATGTAGAAGGAATGAGTGATGGTCCATGGAACTGCTAAAACTTTGCAGGCTTTCTCTTACATATTCACATAGACAGCACAACTTCTAATTCACAAGATCAAGCCTGCATAGTTCTACCTCTATAATCATCAATAAGATGTCACCACATACAGTGAAATAATGATTTTTAAATTAGTAAAAAAAGGATCAAATGAAATTATAGGTGATTGAACTGATTCATCATTACAAAATGATTTTTGCTATATTCCCTATCCAAGATCCCAAGAGGAATAAGTCTCTAGAATTTTTTTGATTACTTAAGAGTCAGTTTCATATTTCAATTACATCATTTGGTTTTACAAGAATTTTCCTTAATGGAAGGTGCCAATAAATTCCAGACATTACCTAAATAGGCAACAGAGATCAGGGTTTTTATGTATTTATTTTTGTTCTATGATGCTTCTCTAAATTTTTAGATTTTCTGTGAAAAAGTAAACATGGTAAAGAGAGTTAGGAGTGGAAAGGCAGGAATGAGTCAGGGAGAAAAGGTAAACTTTTAGAAGGTGAATTGTAAATATTGAAGGTACTGAAATACAGTTACTCTTCCTTAATGGCAGAAAAATAGTAGACTATGAAGACAAAAAATTGCGTATATTGTCAGGTGAAGATATTTTTAATCAGGTATTGCTTTTTTTTCTTTCTTTCTTACAAGGGGTGGTTACAAGCGATGAATGTGATAGAAATGCAAAACAACCAATAATAACATATTTAAATAAATACAAAAATTAAAATAAACAACTTTTGTAACAGAGGCTTGACTATTAAAATAAGCTTGATAATGATACTTACATTGCCTTAATTATAAGGCTATTGTAAAAGTTTTGGAAAACCTATAAACAGTACAGAAATTTGATTGATGATGATGACAATGAGGACAGAGAAAAGCAAAGGAAAGAAATAATAAAAGAGAGGAAAGAAAATTCAATTTTCTTTAAAAAGAAAATAAGCAGAAATAATGAAGAGAAGCATGGAAATGGAAAAATAATGATAAAGATAGAAAAGGAATGAAAATATAAGCATAGGTGGAATAGGTGAGAAAACCGAATAAAAGGAGAGAATTTGGGGAAAATAGTAGAGTGAGATGATACTCTTAAACAATATGTCTCATCATAAAATAATTTTTGGAGGAAAAATATACATAGGTAAATGCATGCTTTCAAACATTGTCAAGTGCTTGGCAGTCTGCCTTTCTTTACCACAACAGTTGAAGTTCATGTTGGTTCTATCATTCTAGTACATGTCACAATTTTAGACATAAACGCCTTTTTCTCTAAGTTTGTTGGAAGGGGGTGGTGGTGTTTAAAGACATGTGGAGAACTAGTTGGTTCTTTCATGCTCTTGGTCCCTCTCAGACACTCTTGCCACTTCCAGACTCCTTTGTCGACATGCATAGTCTTTGTGTTGGTATGACAGTGACCAGTGATCCTCAAGACTGCTGCAGCTAAGCCCTTTAGGGTGGCTCCAGAGAGAACTACTAGCATGAGCTGAAACTTGTGGCCAGATTCAAACCCTAAGAAGAAAGAAAGGAGGTAGCTATAAATATGCGAAACCTGAGAAACAAGAAATCAGAAATAAAAGACCACAAATGCAATGGTAATTTCTACCTGATATCTCTTTCATATAGGGAACTTCTGGTAAGAAAACTCCTGATGCAAATTAGCACCTATTTTGCAACCTATGGTCATGTTTGCTTGGGTCACCAAGAGGTTAGGTGTGTTGTCAAAAGTCACAAAGCCAGAATACATCATAAACAGGTTTTTCTGACTCCAAAAATTGGCTCTTTACTTACTTTTTTTTAGGTTTTTGCAAGGCAGTGGGGTTATGTAGCTTGCCCAAGGCCACACAGCTAGGTAATTATTAACTGTCTGAGGCAGGATTTGAACTCAGGTGCTCCTGAAAACAGGGCTGGTGCTCTATCCACTGTGCCACCTAGCCACCCCTCTTTACTTACTTTTCCAATGATTTCAAACTTAATGCAATTCAGGAGGAAATAGGTAATTAGTAGAAAGTAGATAGTAGATGAATTTTTAAAAACATTACATACTGTGTAAAACGAATTTTGCAATGAAAGTGAATGCAGGTCTTGGAGTCAGGAATACTAAAGTTCAAATCTAGTCTTAGACACTAACTAGGTATCTAGCCCCTTGACAAACCATTTAAACTTAATTTGTCCCAGTATTCTCAACTGGAAAATGTGGATATTACTCCTGGTACCTACTTTGCAATTGCAAAACAGTGAACCGTTTAGAAAGGAATGTGTATTTCAAACTGCATAATCACAAATGTACAACTCATTCCCTTCTCAATATATAGGAGGCATAATCTCTCACTATCCCCTTGAACCTCCTCTATCTCTGAGATGAGGAAGAGTAATAGGTTTCTGGGTTAGCTGAGTTCCCATAGAGCACAGTCTCAGTTCCACTTACAGAGCATCCCTGGGGTTGATTCCCAGGCACCCTGGGTTCTCAGGGCTTCCTTAACATGATGACTGGCTATTGCACCAACTTACTTGAAATCCTAGTTCCAAGGTTACTATAACTGGAACTCCCTGATCCTTGAACTTAACCCCTGGCATCTGAAACTTAGGACAAACACAGAAAAGAATCAAACACTCCCAGACCCATTTCTCCAGGGCAGTGAAAAAAGAGAAGTAAACAAGGGAAGGCAAGTCTCTCCTTCCCCTCTCATCTGCTCAGTTCGAGGTATCAGGAGGTGTCTGAAAAATACCTAGCAGAAAAAAAAAAAACAATCAGCTCAGTCTCACTAGTCGTAAAGAAGCAGGTAGCCAAAGAGAGGAGGGAGGGAGGGAAGAGGTTAACCCACCTATATGGTAGGACATGCAATTGACTCCACACTAGGCAAAGTAGACATTATCAAATTGTTACATAGAGTTGTGAGGATTAACGGAGTTAATATTTGTAAAACTTAGAGCTTAGACTATATAAAGACTTATTCCCTTCCCTTCTCCTTTGTGCTTAGAAATAAAATATAAAAAGAAAAAAAGAAAGGCTTTGCACTTGGGAGATTATATTCTAAAAGTGGAAGACAACAAATGTAAGTAGTGGTCAGGGAAAGGGGTAGTGTTTTAGAAAATCACAAGAATAATGAGTAGACTTTTAGGGAATAATTATTTTATTAATGTGACCTTTCCAAAAACAATGACAGTAGCATTTGTAATATTAGTTACAGTTACAGAGTTGGAAAACATAAAGACGTTTGTGTGCAGGGACAAATGACAAGATTCACTAGTCCAGAGGTCATTAAAGAAGTCACAGTAGATGGCAAGAAGATGACTGAGATGAAATGCAAAGAATAGATGGCATTGTCTGGACATGGTGGTTCAGAATAAAGACAAAAGTGATGGAGTAATATAAAAGAATGTACATTATAGAAGGAAATGGTATGATAATAAACATATTTTAATTAAGGAAAAATAATTAACCCAATTGATGGAGACATAAAAAAATAAAAAAGAGATATGAGGAAGCATTTAGATAAAAGATTCATCTCAATGTACATATAGATCACTTTAAAGGATATTGATTCAAAATTTCCTTGTGGAGATAAAGACTTTGAAACAAATACTCCGAGGTCCTAGTGATAAAACTAGAAAAAATTCCGAAACTCCAACATGGTTACAAAGTGATCAAAAAAAAAAATCGGAACACTTTTAAAAGGATAGAAAATCAGCAATTCTAACCAAAAAACTAAACAAGAAAAAAATGAAGGTAAATTCCATAATTAAGAAGAAAATGCAAATGAAATGTAAAAAAAAATAGAAATGAGAAAAAAAACATAATGCAAAAATAATTTTTATGGAAGAACTCTTCCAAACAACAGGAAACATAAAACTAGAATTATAAGGAGATAATCTAAGATAAGGAAGCTTCTAGGAAAGAAAATATTTTAAATACTGTGTTCAGCGAAATCAATTAAAAATTACTCAGAAATATTGGAATCTGAATTTAGTGTTCAGAGAAAGGGAATCCACTGAAAAATAAACAGAAACTCAAAGTTTAAATCTCCAAGAATCATCATAATCAAGATTCAGAAATGCAATTAAAAATAAATCTTTCAGGAAGGAGAGGTTGGGTCAAAACACTTAAACACCATGGAAAAAGTAACCAGAATAACTTTGAGACATAAATGGGCAATTGGAGGCTGTTTATTTGTTTCTTCTTTTATTTTTGTGAGAAAAATATTACTCCTTTGAGTGACAATAAAGGACCAAAATTAGCAAAAGTAGAAAAAGATATAATAGGGAAAATCAGATGTGAAAGAACTGAATTGAAGGAGAAAATCCTACCTTCACATTAACAAATCAGTATAAAAGTGAAAGGATAAGGCAGAAAGGTATGTATATGATGAGAAAATGAGAGGATCAATGATTAGTTAAGTTTGTTAATCATTTACTAAGCACATGCTAAATACTGTGCTAACTATTGCAGATACAGAGAAAGACAAAAGCAGTTACTGTCCTTAAGTTCATAATCCAATAGAAGACAAAACATAAAAAAGAAACAAAGAGGGTAAGGGAAGGAGGGCATATCAACCATTATAGGGCATAATAAAGTCCAGAGAAATGCAACCAGGTTAGAATGCTAAAATGATTCCTTCTTTAAACAAGGATTTGGGAGAAAATGAATTGTTTCATTTTTTTTCCATTCCTCAGGTAAACTGACAGGTTTCCTCAAAATAAACATTTTATATTTATAGCAACTTTTTTTTCCTAGGACCCAGAAATTGGTAGCTAAAGTGTTGCCTACCCATTGGGGAATGAAGAAATACATTATGGGACATGAATGTAAGGGAATATCATTGTGCCAGGAAAAATGATGAAATGACAATTTCAGAAGCACTATAAACTGATACAAAAATGAACTAAGTGAGGAATTTATACAATAACTAAGTTATTTAGAAAATCTTTAGAATCCTGATACAACAAGATTCTAGAAGAATGAAGAAGAAAGATACATGCAAGTCTGACAATAGAGTTAGTGAATTTAAAATTCAAAAAAAGATTCAGGGAATAAAATTGTCTGGTATGGAAATTTGCTTTTTCTGGGCTCAGTATATTTGTTATAAAACACTTTTATTGTTCATTTGTTTGGGAGAGGAGAGTAAGAGGGGAAATATTATGTTTTTAATTTGTTTTAATAAGTTTTAAATTTCTGCATATGAGGATGATCTGCCTAGTTCTCTTGTTTTCCAGAATTTTATAGTTCTGGCAATATTGTTCCAGGTCATATTTAAGTATTTTACCTTACCTAGTTATAGAAATAAGAATGTTCTCTATATTTAATTTACAAATAATACACCTAAGGAGAAACCACTGATCAGATCTTGGATACAACCTCAAGAGACATACATGTTCAGATTATCTTTCCTGGTGCTTCATTAGAGAAGAAGAATATAAATATATCCTAAAAGAGGGCTTCTCAAATCCCTTAGAGCTAATGCCCCTCCATTGATCAATAACTGTGATCAACTATTAACTTAAAGTGTGTTTGCTTTCACTATAATGGAATTGTCCTTTTTACTAATACCTTGAGGCAAGGTAAACAGCCACTGTGATTATTCCTTTTGTACTGAAAGCTGAATTTCTATTAATAATCTGATGATTTTCCACATGTATATCAAAGGGCTAATTTCTGAGCACATTAACTATCTGAATAATTTTAAAAGTGTTCTAAATAGATCGGTTATAAAAAGGTAGAAACCAAGCAGCTTTTTGATTGTACCTAATCAAAGGAATCACCATCATACACCTACTTTACCTTTTCTATTCATTTCTTTCTTTTTATTTCTTTCTCTTTATTCTCTTATCATCCTTACTGTCTCTTTTAGTTAGCGCTATACTTAAAACCATCACTTCTTCTATTGAATGCTATAAATATAGCACTAACTAAAAGAGTGTAATATACAATGCCTAATAATTTTGGAAGAAAAAATATTGGGAAACATAGAAAGAGATTATTTGTCGATATTTCTTTGTCATTCAAAATTTTCCTACCTAGCAGTCAGAATTTCAAACTCTCAACTAAAAATCAATGTCTTGAAATAATTGAGCTGTAAGGTGGGAGAGAATTCTATGCTCTTCCTCACCACCTTATAACCACTGAAATTTAAATTACTTTTGCACCAAATAGTGTACTCTCACTCTCACTCTTTTGTCCTCTATTTTTCTCATTCTCTCTTTCTTTATCTTATCTATCATACTTGTGTTAGTAACCACTTGTAAGATCACAATTTGTCCAACAGCTACACAAATGATAGATTACCTCCATGTACATTGTACTTTGAAGTTAAGATGATTACTTATGATAATATTTTATGTCAATTTATACTGCTTATGTCATTTGATCACAGAGAGGAAAGAAAATGTATATGTACAAATTCTTTCATTAAAGAGAGGATGCAGCATTCACATTCAATAATCCCTACTTCTGCTCTTTTGACTGGAATTTAAGTGAGCATGAGGCACATTCTAGAATCTCTTGAGAGATATTAGTTGTGAAAAAAGTCTAGTTGTTAGACTCCTTTCCCAAAAAGAAGAGTTAGAAATAGAGATCAAAATTATCCCCTTAGAAAGTATATTTAAAAATTATACAAGACCTGATTTTAGTAGAAATCAATATCTTGTGAGCAATATGGAAACAAACCTTTCCCATATTTTACTCTGCCAAGTTTTGAAGCAGCTGTTCTACCCTTTTGAGTTGCAGATAGGATATTCCAATGAAATATTACCTCAGGACACAGCTAAGAATGGAGAAGAATGGAAGGAAATAAAAATCCCAAGGTACTCATCTCATATAGGTTCTGAAATCAGAAGACCAGAAGGATGCAAAGCTTTTAAAGATGTCAGAAGCAACTGGTGATGCATAGAAGTCACAACAGGTGATGCTATGAGCGCATGTATTAGAAGTCATTTTCCCAAGTTCAAATCTGGCCTCAGGTATTTACTAGTTATGTGACCCTGGACAATTTACTTAATCCTGTTTGCCTTTGTTTCTCATCTGTAAAAGAAACTACAGAAGGAAATGGAAATCACTTCAGTGTCTTTGTCCAGAAAACTCTAAACATAGTCAGAAAGAGTAGGACAATGACTGAAACAACTGAACAAAATAATCCAAATCAATTTTATGTCAAGTTTCTTATCATTTTCTTTTCTGAAAGGGAGAAACTCTGAGTTTGTTCATTTTGGGGTCAGATTGACCCAGAAGCTCATAGGCAAATGATAAATGAAGCAAAAAGAGATAAATGTTTCCAGACTGTCCCAAATGAGTTCTGCACTGTGAGATAGCAGGAAATTATAAATGCCCTTGAAAGAGGAAAATAAGAATGGTTATAAGGGTCTGCTGGAATTCTTTATGGAAAAAAATATTTGCATTGAAAAATGATAGTTAGATTATGAAAGCAAGATGGAAGATAATTTGTGATTTCCACATTCAAAGGAATAAAGAACTTCATGCAAAGTCTGCATAAAACAAACAAAAACCATAATGATGGATAGAAGTGTACTTCCTAGAAGAACACAGATGACCACATACTAATAGGAATGATGGATGGACACAAAAAAGACAAGTAACACTAAGATTCTAGAATATCAATGAAACTAGAACAACTTAAGGCATTGAAAATAAGAGGAGAAATAGGCTTTGATCAAAATAACCTGAACTCAGCTTTGCACAGTGGCAGTATCATAGCTAAATACCATCTCCTAGAACCATCTGGAAATAGGACTTACATGCTCATAGAAGCAAGGCTTAAAGTTAGATCGTATATTGAAAGTCATGTATTCCAATCCCTTAACTGTTATAGGTAAAAAAAACTGAGTCCGAGAGGTGAAGATACATTTTTAGAGATATATAAAAATTCTATCTTTTGACTACCAGTGTAGTGCTCTATTCCACTGAATAAATCTATTAACATGATCAGATGTATAAGAAGATAGGAATGTTTGAAAAGCTCAAGCATTCCTCTCTTCACTAGGCTCCTTTTAATTATCCTGATCCATCAAAACCAATGATTTCTACTCTCATTCTTTCCTTGGAATTAATTTTATATAGTTATCCTTAATTCTCATAACAATAGTCCACGATTATAATAATATTTAATATCCAGTTGCATAGTTAAAATAACTCTCCAAAGACAACAGCCTTAAAGATTCACTGTCTTGAAGCTACTTTTTGAATGTACAATATTAACAAAAATCAATTTTCGTAAAAATGGGCTAAATAAACTTACATAGTTTACAGTCACAAGAGATTTCAAGTAAGTAAAAAGACAATAAAATTTGGTAATAAGCTTTCCATTGATGATACTCAGGCATACTGCAATCAAAGTCTCAAGACAAATAAATTTTCTTCCTGGACATTAATTTTATTAAATAAGTCAAGGAAAAGAGATTCAAAATTCAACTTAGGCTCTTCCCACAATACTTTTATAATACTCAAAAGAACACAGTGACCTGTATAAAAGCTTTTTATAATAGCATTGTTAGTGAATTTCAGGCTGTCAGAATAATGCAGAATTGGTGCAAGATACATATTCTTTCTGATCATTTTTTATTTTGATATATTTCAAGTTTCTCAATCAAAGATAACTCCAAAGTTCTATCTGATAGATGGGCTTCAGAGAATGGAGTTAATTGCAGACTTTTAGAATATGTATTATTTCTTTTGAATAATTATAATCCATTTAGTAATTGTCTCTCTTACAGACTGTTAAACACCTACCTAATGATATGAACAAAGTAATGCAAATAAAAAGGGACCAATCTACCCATAACATAAAAAATACAATATACAGGGCAGATTACCATCAACTTATTATACATATGGTCAAATCAAATAATTCTAAGAGATGGCACTATTTAATTCATCATAAGGCCTTATGGGTTTAATGGGGTTAAAGTGACTTGTCCAAGGTCACACAGCTAGATAATTATTAAGTATCTGAGGCCAGATTTGAATTCAGTTCCTCCTGACTCCAGGACAGGTACTCTATTCCAGTGTTTTTTTTTTTTTATCATAAGATCTTGTTGGAGGTAACATTAATGCTCCCTGACACATATGGTCTATAGTATTACTTAATTACAAGCACTGCATTATCTAATTCATTGACTTTTGACATAGACATTGTTAAATGTAGTTGTGTTCAGCCATAATGTAATAAGTTTAGTGTATGTGCAATAAGTAATAGTTACAACTTTATATAATGAGACATGTTAGTTTAGTAGGAAAAGAAGGGAACCTAGAATCAAAGGACTTAAGTTCAAATCCAATTTCTGACATATAATACAACCTATAAAGCCTTGAAAAACATTGCTTGCTACTCTGGATTTTTTGTCTCTGTCATAAAAAGGAGAGGAATGATCTATTTCCGTTTAGCTTTAAATTTATGACCTGAATGTCAGAGTGCTAGGTGGTGCAGTGGAGAAAGCACTGGGATTGAAGTCAGGAAGATTTTTCTTTTTAAGTTCAAATTTGACCTCAGATACTTAATAATTATCTAGCTGTGTGACCTCAGGCAAGTCACAATCTCATTTGCAGATGGTTTTTAGGGGAAATATGAATTTGAGTGTAATGAAGAGATAGATAAATTATATATGCATGTATGTTAAGATGCATACATAAATATAACTGCATTTCAAAATAATTAGTTTCCTCTGTAATCCTATTTAGTTTATGTACTTGGGTTTTGTTGGGGGGGTTTTTTCCGAGGCAGGTGGAGTTGCAAGGCAATGGGGTTAATGCCCAAGATCACACAACTAGGTAATTATTGTGTCTGAAGCCAAATTTGAACTCAGATTCTCCTGACCTCAGGGCCATTATTCTATTTAGTTTGACTGATGTATATGAAATACATTGTTCTGAGAAAAAGTTCAGAGGCTTCACCAATCAACCAAAGACTTCCGTGATATATAACAAATAAATAAAATACTTTGATATAGACAACTACATAGTATAGTTTGTTGTAGGAGTTTGAAAATCTGGATTTCAAATCATGACTCCGTCATTTACTAGTTGTGTGACTGCGAGAGTCATTTAAATTCTTTCACCTTGTTTTCTCTTCTATAAAATGAAGACAATAACACTGATCTTACAAGACTGTGGCCTTGATGATTAAATAAAATGACATATGTAGTTTGCTAGCCTTATAATTCTTTGTAAATGTTTTCTATCTATATATATAGAAGAGTAGTAATTTTACCTTATTTCCTATACTATAATGGTTCTGAATAGAACCTCTCCTTAAATCAAAGTTATATAAGAAACTGGATCTCACAATAAACAATTACTATAAATGATTGAATGAATGGTTAGATAGATTGATACATAAGAAACTCTATCTTAGAATCAACCACAAAAGAAATTCTGAGCATCTAAGAAAATGTAGATTTCCTGCACTTCTTTGAGGAATAAAGGGAATTCCAAACTTTGGCAGAAAAAGTATTAAAAGTGTAAAAGTTGATAAAAATGTATTCTGTTATTATTTCTTCTGTGTATTTTTAGTGTATTTGTAAGTTTTGATACTCTTTCCCTCTTTTTCACTTCTATCTTTCGCTACTCATATATTGCTGACCCAGAAAGGGAAATTTCCATTTACAACAAATGAGTAGGCAGAGGAAAAAAATTGATACTTTGGTAGCATGAAAAATGCATATCTCCTTCTCCATATCCAGTCCATCATCTCTCTGCCAAGAGAAAAAAGGCTACTTCATTAGCAGGCTTCTAACTGGCCATAGTCATGTTTCTGAAAATTTTCAATGTTATTTCTTTATGTTAAAGAGGTCATTGAATGAATTACTGTCCTGGTTCTGCTGAGTTAACTATATCAAATCAAACATTTCTTACTTGATTCCTTTGAATTCTCCCTTTTCCTCATTTCTTGCAAACTAAATGTCTATTGTATTCATATACCAAAATTGGTTTACCCAGTCTCTAAATGATTGTATATCTACTTTGTTATAGTACTTTGCTATTATAAAACGTAGTACAGTGTTATCTCTTAGTCAAACAATGTCATATTTAGTGACTTTGGGGGTACAATAAAAATTGTTTTCTTCTTGGTTAAATCAATCCTCTGATTCATTCTTCCATTTGCCTGTGAGGCTTTTCATGGCTTCTAGTTTCATTTGTTTGATAATATTAATAGAATCAGACTTTCTTGTACTATGCTAACTTTTTAGTTGTGGGATTATATGTTCCTGTTAGACTAGCTGCTCAGGAAGTGTTAGGTTCCTGCCAGGTAGCTTATCTTTGCCCAAGCAAACATTGAAGGGGTGGGAGACAAGGGAGACAAGGATGACAAGTTCTCCTTAAAGTTCTTCTAGTTCTCCAAGATCTCCCTTTATTAAATCCACTCCCACTCCCATAGCACTTAGTAAAATAATGCTCTGGTGCTAGAGGACACCAGCTGATAAAGGTTTACAGTACTCCCACACACAACAGTCCCTTACAATTGGATAATCTAGAACTGGATACCCATAAAATTGATATTTAGATGGTTTGATTACTATGTCTTTCTTAGTGTTGTGTGCTATTTTTTTGCCTCTCTGTTACCAATAGCACATAAGTAGTAGAGATGGGTTCTCATAGAACAGAGTGATCTTTTTGTTGCATGGTAGATAAAATAGTGGACCTGGTGGTCAAAAAGAACTGAATACATATTCTTCCTTGGGCACTCACTAATGCTAAGACAATTGGCAAGTTTTTACGTTTCCTTTTTCTCATCTGGAATATTGAGATTAATAGTTTTTAATTCCCAGAATTATAGTGAAGATCAAATTAAAGGATATATGTAAGAATAATTTGTAAATTTTAAAGTACTATGTAAATGTTTACATTTGCATTTATTTCAGTTTTATTGATAACTTAGAAATCAACATTAATTTTTGCTATTGGTCAACTCTGAGCAACAATATTGTCTGCAAATGACTAGGCTTTTGTTCAGAAAACAAATATAGTCCAAGTCTTTTCAATATGATTGACCTTATGGTTTGTGATTTATTGGTATAGTCATAAAATCTAGGATAATTTCCCCAAAATGGGACTTCAAAGTAGGACTTTTGTGGAGCATAACTTCATATTCTCCTACGGAATCTATAATGATTCTAATGTGTGTCTGTTTTCTCAGTGCTCTTCTCTCCAGAAGTATAACTAACAATCAAAAGTGTTAGTAACTCAGTTTTGATTACAATTATATTTCTCTCATTTTTTACCATGTTACATATAACTGCTATTAGATTTCCAATATATGGTATAAGAAAGCAAAATCTGGGCTATATGACTAAAGTGCTAGTATATTATGGAAACTGGGCTATACCTGCAGTTTTTGAAAGCTACTGTATGAAATCTGCATAATTTGAAATATTTACAGATGTCTATGTTGCTTATAGATATTTAAATGAAATTATGACAAATTAGAATAAAGAAGATTTTCATATGTAATAAGGTCAACCACATAACCATGTCCCTAATCCAAATAAAAAATATGTAATTTTGAAAATTCTACATGTGATATGAAAAATATAGTATATAACCCTACAGCTAGCCTACAAACAAAGCATCATTTCATCAGGGTGTTTGTATTACTTATATAGCTGGAATACCAGAATTTTTTTTTTAATACAACTTCTAAATACTTGCAGAATGTTTCTTTAATTTATTAACTCTATTGTATCAAACCAATAGCAAACCTGTCTTTCTTCCAAACTGCAACATGAGCCACTCATAACAATCTATAGTTTTCTAAAAATCCATGAACTTAGTTTCCCCAAAATGGCACCTTATTTAACATTAGCAACAAATAGACCTCCCATGTTTATCATCTACATGTCATAGACAAAATAGTTATGATTCTCATCTCTGAAGAGTTGGAAAAACATAGTCATGCCTATCATGAAGTAGGACCAAAGAAAATATTTGTGCTATTATGATATATTCTCTTCTAGACTGAGGAGAGAATGCTTTTAATAAAACACTTCTTAGAATTCTTATTTAAGAATATTTATGACACATAATATTTACCTAGCTGTGTGGCCTTGGGCAAGCTACTTAACCCCATTGCCTTGCAAAAACTAAAAAAAAAATAATATTTACTCATAATCAGAGAGGGGTGAGTGATTATTAGTGTTACAACCTTTCTAAAAGGTTGTTTTGAGCAATAGAAAGCCTTTCTAGTGTATAATCACTAACATTGTATGGGTTGTGGGGAGAATTTTTATGTCTAGAAATATCCATATCATTATCTGTCAATAAACAACTTGTGAAAAATAATGTATTAATCTTCTTTCACAGTAATCATATGATGTATTGGAAATAACAGGGGACAAAATTCTCACTTTAGATTCAGGGGATTTACTTAAGTTCAAATACTGCCACTGGTCATGATCCAGGCATGACCTTTGATAAATCACTTCAATTTCCTATAATTCATTAGATGAAGTTTTGGATTAGGTAATCTCTTTGGCCTAAATTAGCTTTATATATGTGCCTAAATTATCCCACAATGATTATATATAAAAATTAAGATTTTCTGATGAGTAATTCTCCTCTTACAAAAAAAGAACTTTAGTTTTTTCCAAAGCAAAAACTTCCAAGATCATTCATTGTCTCTTTATTCAAAGAGTACATGGTAAAATTACTTGATTGCTAATACCTATCTATAACTTGTGACCTAAAGTAGGGTGGCTTAACCTATTAAGAAAATTCACTTATCTATGTTTTTAAATAGTTATAAAAACAGTATTAACAATACATTTTCTGTGTCTACTATTTTAAATAATAGAGATGACTAGAGAATGCTTTGTAGTTGATACATTTAAATAATCAGGGAAAATATTCTATCATAACCTTTTGAAACTCACAGACATCCCAAGGTCAATGGCTCTTTATCTTTTTAATATAAAAATATCCATTTTCTCAGTCTCCTATTCACAATACCATAATTAATATTTTTCTAGAGGTCAATACTTTGTCATTAAAATATTCAAAAATCATACAGATGACAAATGAATATTTATGCATAAAATTTTACTACAGAACAATGAAGCATAGTTATTGTCATATCAAACTACCTTCAGATTCTTAAGAGCTAACTTATCCTTCATGAAAAAATACAAGGTTCTGTGTAAGAACCTTGTGTATTTAACCCATAGAAAAGTTTACAGAATTTGCAGTTTGTTTCTATTACAATATTTATTTCTTCATACAGACTTCCAAGATTGACTTATTTTGCAAATGTAAATTGAAGTCCATTCCAAATCTGAATTTGTACTTGAGGGCAAGGTCTTTGTTTCATTGTATTTATATACTGTTCTTAGGCTCAAAAATTGACTTAGACTTGGTACTTCATAAATCCTTGTTAATTGGCTATTTGACTTAGAACTTAGTCATGGATAAAACAACTTTTTTGCACTGATTAAAATTCCAAAGAATAATCAAATAAGTGCAAAGAACAGTATGGTGATTTAATTCTTCTTCCTTGAGAATTACACTGAAGAATTCCATTGAGTAAACTGAATAATTGTCAGTTTTCTACTTCACTCTGTGTTGTAAAAGAGTGCACCCACAATGAGAATTTTAGTAGTAACTTTTGGAAGTCAATATATCAGGACACTAGAAATATCATTTATTCCTCTACCTCCTCTGAATTATTTTTTTAATTATTTCTGTAAGCTCAGAAGTAAAAACTATAAATGATTTCCTGTATACAAGTAAATAAAAATATATTGCTTTTATGGTTAAATACAGGCATGTCAATATCTACATACACACATACACGTGCATCCTTTATAGAAATGAGTGTGGTTATATGTACATATATATATATACATACATATGTATAAACTGATAAAAGTTCATAAACATATGAAATTATGTACTTTTATCAGTTTATATACTATACTATACACTATAATATACCATTTAAAACAATATACATATATGCATGCATAAACCGCATACACTATATGTCTTCTAATTTTACTCCAGTTCCTAATTTATTCTGATGTCTCTCCATTTCTATCTCCTCTATTTTTCTGTGTCTCTATTCCTGTTCTTCTCTCACTCTTTCTTTCTACTCTGCACTCAAATATGACTGTTAGCCATGACAGCAGGATAAAAATATGTGAGAAGATCAATGTGTACTTAATTTTAAAGAATATTTCCTGAAAACCAATCAATGTTTTACTTTTTATCCTCAAAAAGCCTTTCCCTGTTGAATTTTTATATATGAAATCTGACTCTTTGTACTATTAAATATATTAATTTTGTGGAAGAAATCAGTATACTATAATACCAATAAAAACTCAAATTTTTGAACCTTACAGCCCAAAATATTAAAGGAAAAGAAATATTTGGTGGTTTTGCTCAATTTAACATCTAATAGAATGTATGTAAGGAAATATTTCTTAAGGTACTACTATATCTAAATCAATAAAAAGCATAATGGATAGAACAATGATCTCACTGAGTTCAAGTCCTTCTCCCAAAAAAAGACTTTGATGCACAAGAGTTTAACCCTTTCTGAAACCCTGACAACTCTCTAGATTCTAAGCAGCAGAGACTGAAAAACCTCCCTATACTGATTAAACCACAGAAATATTTTAATGTATAAAATATTTAAACCATTATATTGAGTGTGTAAAAAAGCAAAAAATGGTATAACACCTGCCTTCAAGCAACTTACAGTTTAGCCAAGCTAATATCTGAACCTCTTTTCCTTCCCTTTGGTCTTCTCCTTAGGGATAGCTCTTCCATGAGGGCCACTCTTAGGATTAGAGAGTTACTAGTTGGACAACCATTGTACAAGAGTCCCCAGACTATATCATTTTCTCTAGACTCAGATTTTTCTTTAAGATTCATTTCCTGGAGAGTAGCCTTGCCCTCTCTTCTCCCTTTCTTTTATAGATCCCTTTTGTTTTATCTGTCTCCAAAAGGCTATAAGCTCCTTAAGATACTGATACTGTCTTATTTCCTTCTATTTTCCCAGAGCTTAGATGGTGTCTAGAATATAGTAAGCATTTACCAACCAATATGAATTAGAATACATAAAGGAGTTTCAAATAATGTGATATAAAAAAAGAGAAGAGTTGAGAAAATAGAAGTCCCTTCCTTTGGGAAGAAATGTGAAAGGTTTCATGAGGGAAGTGGAACCATTTCTTTGTCTTAAAGAAAGGCAAGGATTTGAAGAAGCAGATTTTAAGCATGGGCAATGAAAAAGGAACAGGTAAAGGGTACTCACTGTGTGAACAAAGGGAATAATGCAGAAGGAAATCTGGGAAGAATAAAGTACAGTTCAATTTGTTTGAACAATGGGACAAAGAAGTCTATGTGAGATAAGTTTGATAAAGTAATTTGAGGCAGACTGTGAACATTCTTGAATGTCAACCTTTCCTTATCCAGGAGGAATCAACAGGAAAGACTAGAAGGAAGGAAAATCAGGATGGAAATTGCTCTAATGGTCCAAGTAATAAATAATGAATGACCAACAGGTTTTTAGCAATAGGAATAAAGAGGAAGAAAGGAAATGTGAGATTATACTGAGAATGACAGGATTTGGTAACTGAAAGTATATATTAGGTGAGACAAAGAAAAGAAACTTGACAATATTGATGCTTTTGTGCTGTCTGAAAGACAAGGATAAAGGAGAAGACAACAAAGCAGAGATATTTCTCTGTTGCATCAGTTTCTGATACAGAATGGAAACTGCTGTCCCAGCATTTATTCTTTGTCTCGGCGTCCTCCCATAAATTTTTCAAGAGGGAACTATAAAATAGTCAAAGTGTGCACAGTTATGGAATAATCATTCTATTATGGGGGTAAAATAAGATAGGCTCTCCAGATCCCAGTCAGTAATGAGCTTATGTCTGAAGACATGAAGATTGATAATCCTTAATTTCAACACAAGTAGTATAACCACAATCTGCCCACTGGTAGAAAAGCTTAATCCCTCACCAAGCTCTTCCACATAGCCTAAGGCACACTGTCATTTAGCAACCTGCTCATTTCTAATTACAGCCTTGATTAAGATAAAGAACATTGGGATATTTGCTATTGAACAAGATATCATTATCAAGTTATAAAGGCATTACTTTGCCTTCTGTATTAAAGGTCAGTATTTTTTGCAAGTGATGAATCTCTACCTCTCTTGCCTCAGGCTCTCCACAAATTTTAAATATCTATGAACTTCTAAAGCTTTAATGTATGATTGCTAATTGCATAATGATTGAATGTCTTTGTGATTTATTTATGGAGTAAAAAGTTCATAGGTGATTTCCTCTACACCATGCCTTGTATCTCCAAAATGACTCAGATGACAGAGATATTTTCCAAAGCAATATGTCAGTCCTAACTAAATTTAACAAAAGAAATTACCCATGATATATTCTTATTCTAATGACATTATCCTAGCATCTCCTCCACAAATATATTTTAATGAAATATTTACCTTAAATAACTAATTAATCATGGATTAGGAAAATTGATAAATTGTCCAACAATCAACATCAGTATCCTTTCTTAATGCATAAAAACACACATTCAAATAACTCATATTTTGCACAATTAAACTGTATTTATGCATCTTTGACAGAAAATCTCAAGGGTTTTAGTTAATACTGCTCTGCTATTCTCTGTTCTGCTATTCTCTATATAACTTTGGGTGACTCACTAAATCGATCAGGTCTAGATTTTCTTATCAATAAAATTTTCTTTTTATAAAATGAAGGATTTGGAAAGGTTGATTTTCAGGACCTATTCAAACTCTAAAATGTTTGATTTTTCTGAAACTCAGGTTTTTCAGTGAGGTAACTGGGTTTTGCTTAGTAAATCTCTTATCAGTTCACTAAAAATTCGATTGTGATTGTGTAGTTTGTTCCATTTCATCTATCTAAACAAGAATGATGTTAAAGAAGACAGAGAAAGTCAGTGAACCCTTAAAGACATCTCTGAATATTGCTTGCCACTTGGAATAACAGAGTATATTGGGAGTAGAAAGAACTGAAAAAGAAATCATCTAGGGAAAGGCGATGCAATAAGTTCAATGCTTCTGAAGCCAATGTGAAGTTCAGAAGTAGTCACTCATTGCTAATGGAGCAGATTTTTATTTCCTTGAGCCTCACTAGTCATGATTCAAGTTGCTATCAACACCTTCATTCTATCTTTCATATCACAGGAAATAAGATGGCCATAACTCTTATTCAGAAAGGAGTAAAAGGAAGAAATTTGCATTCTGCTACTTACCACCAACATGAGAATAAAAATAGTCTTTGACCTCTATTGGATCTCAGTTGTTTCAACTGCAAAATTAGGTAGGTAGACTGATAAATGTTCTTTAAGGTTTTTCTTTCAATACCCCTGTGTCTGGCACTTAATAGATTGAATAAAGCTTATCCTTTTATCAAGTCATTAAGAATATGCCAGAAGAATCAAAGCCACAATATGTATGTATTTATATATTTATTTAAACATATATCTTTCTAATCAAGAATAATATAAAACTTTTATTTTACTTTAATGCAACAGCCTGACAGATCATAAAAAGGGAGATCTGGAAAAGGAAGTTGAACCTATAAGATAAGATCTAAATGGATTAGACTTTCAATTACTAATTTATTATATATTTCCTTCAGTAGTGACTCTAAGATATACTTGGCCCAATGATTTCTTAAATATGTTTATAAATAAGCAAATATTAATTTTCCAAATCATCAAGCATCCATTATAGAACTACTATATAGCAGTAATCATTATAAGAGCTAGATATTCAAAAACAAAAATGAAATATTTGCTTTCTTTGAGGAATTTTAATTCTATTAGGTAGAAAATTATGTCAAATAGGAAAGTTACTTATAAAAAAGATTGCAAGTTACTTATAAAAATGATTTCAAAATAATAGAGTGTAGAAACTGGTGTTTAAACTGTAATTCTACCAAAAAAATGGAAGTGAAGATAAATACATTCTAAACCATGGGGGATAGACAATGCGCAGACACAACTGGAGTTGGGAGATCACATAAAAGCTACAACCAAGAATATCAATGTAGCTCGATTTCAGAATATGGAATGGAACAAAATATATAATCAGGCTGGAAAAGAGATGATAAGGTCAATGTGGTTGAGAAGGTTTTTAAAAACTAAGCTTAGAAGTTTATTATTGGTCCTAATGGCAACAAAGAGTCATTGTAGTTAATTGAGTGGAAGATTAATACAGTGCCCCCATAAAATTTTAGATAAATATTTTAAACCAAATGAATTATGTTCATTCTTAAAATGAACATCATAAAGCAAATTCTACAAAGACACAATCAAAGAATATAGTTATCAATTTTCTATACCTACATAGAAATTGTATTCACTAGCGGTGGCTAGGCTAGGCGGCTCAGTGAATAGAGCACCAGCCTTGAAGTCAGGAGTGCCTGAGTTCAAATCTGGCCTCAGACACTTAATAATTACCTAGCTGTGTGGCCTTGGGCAAGCCACTTAACCCCATTTGCCTTGCAAAAAAAAAAAAAAAAAAAAAAACCTAAAAAAAAATAAATTGTATTCACTTTATTTATAATGAACTCTAACTAAGCAAAGTAGGACTGAAGATGGAAGGAATTTTAAAACTATTCTCTGTCATTCCATGGAAGGACAGGATATCTTATACAACAAGAGTGGGAGGGCGGCTAGGTGGCACAGTGGATACAGCACTGGCCCTGGAGTCAGGAGTACCTGAGTTTAAATGCAACCTCAGACACTTAATGATTGATTACCTAGCTGTATGGCCTTGGGCAAGCCATTTAACTCCATTTTCCATGCAAACACCTAAAAAAAAAGAGTGGGGAATGGAATATCTGAATGTAATGTTGTAAGCATAAGTAGGTTTGAGAGAAAAAAGATTGATACAAAAAGACAGAAAGAGAGCTAGAAAGAGACAGAATGACAAAGAAATAAAGACATACTACACAGAGACAAAAAGAGATGGAAAGACTGATACAAAGATAAAGAGACAAAGAAACAAAGAAAGAGAGATAGAGAAAGACAACAAGGGACAGAAGCTAAAGGAATCAGTAAATTTAAAGTAAATTGAAATTTTTTTAGAATGAATGAATAAAATTTTGGTACATCTCACTATTTTTCCATTTCTTAGGAGACTGCACTAAATGTTTCATTGACCTTTCCAAGAATAGCTTATTCTTCTCACATTCCTCTCCCAAGACCCCCTTTTGTGGGGATTTATATGGGGAAGTTAGATATATATTGCACTTTCTTTACTTTAACCTTTACTTAAATGATTTTTCTTTTTTCATCAACTTTAACTCCTTTCTTTCCTAAGTATAGATCATGAAAAGGTCACACAGTCAAGTCATTCACTATCTTTTTAATTTTCCAAGTTTACTTAATGTGCTTAGTGTGCTCCATTAAATCTTAACATTTTGCTAATTTAATTGTACAACACATAGTCACTTATATTCAATGATATAGCAAAATTCTCTTGTTATCAAATATTCAGGCTACTTATATTTTAACCTTTATTTCTAATTCAATTATAACTGTCTTATTTAAATGTGTTCTGACTACAGTTTATTTATTCTTCAAACCATGATTCAAGCTACTCCCTACCTTTTATGAAGTTAGAAATTCCAGAATACTTGAAGATGAGAAGTTAAGACTAATAAAAATGTCACATAATAAGGGGTGGGTCTCTTTATCTCTGGACCAATATAATGTCCCCTAGTTTAAATACTAAGGTTTTTTTTCCCTATTTATTCATTTGCAGTGGACAAGACCTAGTCTATTAACAATCCCTGCCATAAATCTCTCCCTACTCTAATCTATACCCCCCCCCACTATGCTAAGAAATCTTCCTAAAGTGTCACCACCACCACATCCAGTCAGTAAATTTCAATTTCACCCAGTTACTCCCAGGATCATCTTCAAAATGCTCTGGCATTCAAAGGCCTTTGTAAACTACCCCTCTCTCTCCTTCAACTCCCATTCCTCTCCAGTTTTCTTTATACCGTATAATTCTCCCCTGCCATGTATTTGTCTATCTGTTTGCTATTCCTTGAGCAAGATTGTCCATTTTCTGATTTCAGAAAATGGTTTTCAATTGTTCCCCATTCTACTCTAATCTCCTGACATCACTGATTTCTCTAATTTTCTTCTAGTCCCAGATAAAATCTCATCTTCTACCAAAAGTCTTTCCCAGTCTCTTATTTCTAATTCCATCCCTTAATTGATTATTCTCTAGTTATCCTTTATATATATAGCTTGTTTGCATAAAGTTGTTTGCAATTGTATCCCCAATCAGACTATGAACTCCTTGAGAACAGAGACTATTTATTTTTATTTTTATCTATTTTATCACAATTAGCATATAAAAAGCACTTAATGAATGCTTGTTATTTGATGGACTGACTAACTTGGTAGATGATAGAATTGGTGTCCCAATTCTATTTTAAAGGAGAATAGTTCTATGCATTTGTCAAATCTGAAAACAAATGATCAAAAAAAAGTCACAGAGGTTATGCAACCACTGTTAACTATACAAATAACAAAGAGTTCACACTTATCACAATCACAGTTAATGCTAATAAATAAAATATAAAAAAATAAAGAAATAATAGTGATCATAAGCAAAAAATTATCTCTAATTCCTTTAGAGGAGAGAAACTAAACACATGTTCCAGGGTATCCTCTGTGAGGAGACTCACTTTAGTGCAAACAAATCTTTATATACATACATACATACATATATATATATATGCATACATAAACACACACACACACACACACACACACACACACACACACACACACACACATATATATATATCAATGTCTACTCAGAGACAAATGTGTTTCATAGATGGGCTTCATGATTGAAACATGGCTCCTCCAGGTGATTGTCTGAGTTCAGGGACAACCTGAGGTTGGTATGAAACAGTTCCGGGATTTTGCAATTGCAGAATTCATCCAGAGGGTGAGTGCAAAAATTGTTGTTATGCAAACGTCTTAAATCTGAAAAACAGGGTATCTTCTAAGAGTAAAAAAGGAAGGAAAGGAGAGGGATTGTTTAGCATGGGGTTCCTGATAGATTAATGTCTTTTATTACCCAATTATTTATTCTTACATGTGCTGCTTCAAACCATGTTTGATTGACCTTTATACTGGTGATGGATACAAGTTACAGAGATGAAAGATTTTTAGCTCTTTCAGTGTAACCATAAGGAGGGGTGTTATCAAAATACAAAAGAAAAGAAAAAAAATAAAGTTTCAGCAGACTAATAAAGCCCCATTACAGATTTAGAGCTAGAACGGGTCATAAAAGTTTTTTTTAGTATAACTCATTCATTTTCCAGATAAGGAATTTGAAGCTCGAAGACATAAAGTGATTAACTCAAGGTCATAGATCCATGAGGTGGCAAAATCCAGATTTGAATGCAGGTTTTTCATTTCCAGAATCAATCAACATTTTACTATACTGTGTTGTTTCTGAGACAATCAAATGATGACAGAACTTGTAAAAAGTTCACCTGAGCAAAAAATAATATTGAATAATTCAAGAAAGGAAAAAAGATAATAATGATGCCAAACAAACTTGTTTTATTTTGATTTCATCTTCATATAAGACAGTCAAAGAAGTGACATATCTTAAAAGGTTGACATTATTGGGACAAAAAGTTTAATGGAAGAGGATGGGACTAGCTAAAAAATAGTCAAAATCTTTTAGTTCAAGCATGTACTTTATTTAGATAAGGGAAAAGAAAGAAAGGGAAAAGAGGATAAGAAAGAGGAAAGGAAGAGAAGAATCATTTATGAAGAACATACCCTGTAGCAGGAATGTGCTAAATCCTTTATAAATATTAACTCATTTGATCCTCACATCCTGTGAAGTAGATAGAGCTCTTGCTCAGAAGAGATTGTGGCAACATTAAGACAGATTACTTGGTTATCTAGCATTAGGTCTGGCAGACCTAATGAAGAATAAATTGCAGTGGATAGGTTCAGATGAAAGAACATTGAGGAGAAAAATTATAAGAAGGAAGGAATTCTAACAAGTGGTAATAAATTGAATTTCAGGAACAAGAGGAAGGGACTGTAATGCATCCAAATTTGAGACAGTCTACATATGGGCCTCAAAGTATAGCTCTAGAGAAAAGTTCAAAAACTAGAGCAGCAGATTGGTATATTTAATAAGAGAACCAGAGAAGAAAAACTAAGAACTCAAAAAGGCAGCAATAAGCAATACATTGAATGTGATGGTGTTATTTCTTCCAGGATCTAGGCCTCTAAATAGCACTTGATTGATTAATTGACTAATGGATTGATAAATAATGGTATAATTATTTGATCCAGATGATATTTATATTAAATTATATATTTTACTCAAGGACAGTACCCCTAGTGACAAAATATACTTGATATTGCTTATCAATTGGTCTGGTCAATTTCACATTAATGAAAAACTGTGTCCTGGGGTGTGCCAGGTAGTTTTACTTAGTCTTTTTCTTTGTCATAAGAAATAGTGTGGAATGGAAGGAGATGAAGGGTTTGAAAAGAACTATGGCTATAAATAAATTTAATTACTTATAAAATAGAATAAATCTGTCTTGTTATTATGGTAGCCATAATTGCCAGTAAGAAGTAGGGAGGTTCTATGTTTATCTGTTGTTTTGTTTTTCTGGAGAGGCAATTGTGATTAAATGAATTGCCCAGGGTCACACAGTGTTAAGTGTCTGAGGTTAATTTAAACTCTGGACCCCCTGACTCCAGGGCTAGTATTCTATTCATTATGCTAAATGCCCCTCTGTGATCATCTGAATGTTATCTCCTTCCAAATTTGCAAAAAAGAGCTTCTAAGTTTCTAAGAAAAGACTCAGAATGTATATGTTACAAGTAGATTTCTTTGAGTAAGGGATTGCCTTGAAATTTTCATCCTGTGTTTTTGGTAACTAATCTTCTTTCTTGCATGCATATGTATGTTTCTTGTTTATTTGCAGTATTCTTTGCCTTGTATTTTGGCATCATATAATGGAAATATTATGACATATTAATTTGCAGTTATGAACTTTAATTCACTTTAAAAGAAAATCACTAAAAAATTCATTATTTACAATACAATGAATTACCAAAAGTATAAAACACAAATACATACACACACACATTTGTATGTTAACATTTTTGGGTACCAAGAAGCAGTGGTTTACATGCTGTCAAAGTCAGGAACCCAGTGTCACAAACTTTTAACTAAAGCTCCATCACAGCTGTTAAGTATATGAATACTTTTCTTTATTAAAACAACTTTAGTATGACATTCAATATATGGCTCAATCCAAATATATAACTGAGTTTTTTCTTTTTCTTCATTTAATGAAATTTCATTTATCTACTTTTATTAGTATTGTAATTTAAATGTACAGTTTAATCAAATTAATAAATTTCTGAGTAAAAGTGAAGCATTAAGCAAGTACAAGACAGATGTCATATTCCATTCAAATCTCCCTATCACCCCAGTCAGTAAGGAAAAAAGAGTTTTAGTTTTCATTTTCTCTTAGCCTTAACCTTCTAAAGCAAGGAGAAGGTCATGGAACCATATTGGAATTCTAAATTAGTCATAAATGTTTTACTTCCCATCTACAGCATGGGAGAAGACATAGCAGTCTGAAGTACGAAACATCTCTTGTGCACTAGTTGGACATGTCTGCTTCTTTTTCCAAAAGCACCATCTTGAAGCAGTTTTTTTTACTCATATTGTATTTGATTTGAGTCCTTTCACTTCATTCTTACAATCTGTTTCTTAAAATAAAGCATTGTTGGCAATTGAAAGAGTTGACAATCAATCATCTTTCTTCTGGACCCCAGTGGCATGAAGATCTACAAGGCCATGTTCTCTTAGCTGAAATTCCTCCTCATCCTTTAATCTTCTGAACTCTATACCACTCTTCTACTCCAGTCATCTCCCTATGTTCACTCATTAGATAAACTCTCTTTTCTATTCCTTTACATCTTAAGAGAAAATAAATGAAGAGGTGACAGCATATTGTATTCTGGTAATTGATCTCTATGTCATTTCCAATTATTAGAATAGAAACGGGAGTTTGAATAGGTACAGAAAATTGTTGTTGACTATGTCTATTCTACGAGACTTAGAGCCTTAGAAAGTTGCCTAAAACACTGAAAAGTCAAGTGCCTTAATCAGAATTTGTCAGTTACAGGACTTGAACCCAGATTTTTCTTAATTCAAGGTAAGCTCTCTATGCACTCTGTTATGAGTCTTCTCTTTTATGTTAAATGACTAAACACTGAAAATCACAAAACACGATACCACATTATCAACTAATTTCCAGAATTTTCCTCTTCAAAGATTGACTAAATTAAATATTTTTCTTGTGTGTTGTTCTTTATGTGTAAGAAATAAAATGTTCCCTTCAGTAGAATAAACCCAGGTGATATATTTGAAAATAAAATGTCCATTTAAATAAAATGTCCACTCAAATTTTATACATCTTTCAAAATGAAAGCAGAAGGCTCTCCATCTTATTCTCCAGAAATTGCATACAATACTAATTATACTTCGCATTTTTTTACTGCTTTACAGTTTTCATAGCATTTTCATACACATAATCCCATTTAATCATCAAAACAACTATGACGGCAGAAAAGACAGATAATATGATAGATCGGTTACTCTATCAATCACTATTTAGAGATTTCTTCTGTCACCTATTTTTTCAAAGGAGATGACAAAGGTGATATAGAAGACACTTCTCATTTCTAAATGGTGCACAATAGATTTATGGACATCTCATTTGTCCATTTCATCTGAAATATTGTGAAGATATAAAATTCTTTTTTGACCTTATGCTTCTTACCTGACTGTTTCATTAAAAAAAAAAAAAGACCTGGGATGATAATCTACCTAATATCATGCTCAGTGAAGAGTAAAGCAATAAATTCATTGAGTCACTCTCTAGTAGCTCTTTTTCATCCTTGAATGCACTTTTTGCTTTGTCATTATCACCTGGTTCCACTGATTTTCTAGCAGCTTTCCTGCCTTTAAAATATTTAATAGTTCTTTTATTATTCTCTTTTATGTACCTTTAAAGTTCCTTTTCTTGGCCAATCTTTCAATCTTTCCATTTTAGAGAATCCTGTTTCTGTGCAATAGCCTCTTTTACCTTGTCTGTTAGCCATGCAGAGTTTTGTTTGAATGCAAAATCTTTTTGATCTATGGTGGACACTTTTTTTTTGAACTTCCAATATGTCAACTATGAATTATTATTTTTATTTTTAATTGTTTCATCATTCTTTTACCTAGCTAATACCTATAATTTTAGGTATGGAATGGCTATCTATAAACTTGAGCAATACTTGCAATAAATGTTTTTGTTTTTTCCCCCAGTGAGCTTTTAACACCATTATATTGTGATCAGTACTGTATAAAGCATTGTAAATACATTGAAACTACTTTCTGTCCACTAGAAATAATCAAATCTCAGAGTTCTCCTCTGCTTAAGGGCATTAAAACTTCTTTTTTTCTATAAAAAAATCACTTCTCTCCAAGTGATATCCAAATAAAAAGTTGTTACTTTACTAGTACCTATAGCTTCCAGTGCTTAAAGGTTAATGTTCATCAAGTCTATATTACCTTGTATGAAGTGATTATATGCATACTAACTAAAGTAATGCTATCAATTTGTGGAAAATGTGGAAGAGAGTTCAATCCCAATGGAAATGCACGAAAGAAATTGTAATAATTTTGACCATTTTTAGGGGTCTAGCTTTATCCTGTCTCCCCATTAGAATAAAATATCTTTGAGAACAGGTTTCATCTTTGATTTTTTCTTTAACTCTCCACTGTTTCTTTTAGGAGAGTACCTAGGGCATATTGAGAACTTAATATGTGTTTGTTTGAATGATTGATAGAATAATTGAAATACTTTCAGTATTGACAAATGACTCACTTATGTAATCTTACCTGCTGTATTTAATATTTCTACTTCAGTTTCATTTTCCTCATTAGGTATTTATGATAGCATCTGAATGATTTAAATATTTAAGATTCTGGGATAGGCTATAGTTAACTTACTACAAAGTGTATCCTTGATTTCATCAATATGGACATTTTCTCCAGAACCAAAGACTGAAATCCATAATGTCTTTTCATCTTGTTCATTCAACATGTTGGGAAATTTTTTCTGGTGAGCTAATCAAATAGAAAGAGCAAAAGACAACAAATCAGTGTTTTAGGAGCAGATTTCAGGGACTTTGAAACAGGGTCAAGTCTCATGGCAATGGTGACAAGGTCCTAAAATAATCTACTAAACCATGACTACATTTTTTTAAGGTTCTTGTTTTTGCAAGGCAAATGGAGTTAAGTGGCTTGCCCAAGGTAACACAGCTAGGTAATTATTAAGTGTCTGAGGCCTGATTTGAATTTAGGTACTCCTGACTACAAGGCTGGTTCTCTATCCACTGCACCACCTAGCTGCTACCTAAACCACAACTACTTTGACACCCCTTCAAGTTATTAATTTTTTTATAATGTCAATTAATTCTACTATTCATTTTCACAGCCAAGATTCCCTGTTCAATTTCTTGAAGAATTACTGTTGTTTTTAAGGCACAAACAAATTCTGTTTTTGGATATTTTTTCTTTTTGTTATGTTCTAAATCTTTGTTTCTGTAGCTTATTATATCTACTTCTAGCTTCTGCATAAATATAATACAAAGTCTAATTCCTGCTCCACATGACAAGTTTTCAAATATTTTGGGGCAGGTATCATATGACCATACAGGATTTTTTCCACACTAAACACCCTGCTTTTCCCCTTCATTTGGCATATTTCCATTTTTATTATCTTACTTGTCTTATTCAAATTTATCAATACCTCTTTTAAAATAGAATGCCTGGAATTATCCCAGAGGTTCTCTCATAAATACCAGCTACTATAAGTTCATGCTTTTAGTGAACTGTATTTAAAATGATTTCTTATGCATCTACCATTGGGGTGTGATTTGGTTTGGTTTTGTTCTATATCTATGTTATACTGCTGATACAGTACAGTCATATCCCCCTACCCAGCTCCTCAGGCTTCATGGGTCCAAATAAAATGACTTTTCTTTGTTTAAAATGTTCTGAAGAATGGGAGGCTAAGTGGCATAGTGGATAAAGCACCAGCCTTGGAGTCAGGAGTACCTGGGTTCAAATCCGGGCTCAGACACTTAATAATTTCCTAGCTGTGTGGCCTTGGGCAAGCCACTTAACCCCATTTGCTTTGCAAAAAAAAAAAAACCCTAAAAAAAATGTTCTGAAGATATTATTTGTTATACTTAGTCCTGAGTTTGGTTTTTAGTATATCTTTCCAGGGATCAGGAATTCTTTACCTGGGAATCATAGACCCCTGTGCTAGAAGCAACAACTTAAAACTAATTCCTTTATTACTACATGCAAGTGAGATTTAATTTTTCCTAGTCTTTCATTTATATTTGATATAATCTGCCAGATCAAGTCTTTGCTGTCTCTAAGGAGACAATTGCCAAATAAAATGACCTAAGAACAAAACTGTCACAAAGATTTCTGGACTCACTCTAGGATGACTGGTGTATCATGATAAGCAACTCGCAAAGGGAACTTTACTCAGCCAAATCAAATCAAGGTGTCCTCAATGCCTATTCTTGTTGAATATGCTTTTTCTATTATAGCACATCTATTTTTGTAAACTACTGAGTGACCCAAGTGACTCATTTTTTTTCCAGTGTTACACATTACAAAACAATAGCATAAGTCAGACCAAGTCCAGAACTCTGAAGGGTACATGAATATATTTCAAAGAATCCATGAACTTTGATGGGGAGAAAAAGGGAAAACAATCATCATTTTTACTAATCTCTAACTGAAATTTATTGTTTCATTCAATTATTAAATTTAAAAAGCATTTGGATAAAATGTTTGAAGGGGAAAGTGAAAAGTATTGAAAGGGTTTTGGAAAGATTGACATACTATTTCTTTGTTGGTGGAATTATGAACTCATTCAACCATTTTGGAGAGCAATTTGGAATTATGTCCAAAGAGTTATAAAATTAACTAATCCTTTGACCCAGCAATACCACTTCCATGCTTATTTAAAAGATTATTAAAGATAAAGGGAAAAAAGAACCTATATGTTCTAAAATGTTTATAGCAGCTCTCTTTGTGGTAGCAAATAACTAGAAATTTCAAACGCCCATCAATGACTGAACAAGTTATGGTATATGACTGTGATGGAATACTACTGGGCTATAATAAATTATGAGCTTAATGTTTTTAGAAAGATTTTCCCAAAATAATGAAAATCTAAATTAGCAGAAAGAGAACATTGTATAGATTATTAGTAATCATGTTTGAATGAACAATTTATTTTGACTATTATAAGTACCCAAATCTATAAAGGATATATGAAGAAGATATCAGTATCCATGGAAAGAATTAAAAGAAGTGAGTATTGAAAAAATTTTTGTGTGTATATGTATTTATATATCTGTATATGTATATCTATCTATCTATCTATCTATCTATCTATCTATATATATATATATATAATGTGTGTATGTACCTTTCTATCTAATGTTAGCCATCTCTAAGGGAGAGGGAAGAAAAAATGTACATGATAATTATATTGTATATTTACAAGAAATGGCAAGTTTTATATAGATTTGCAATTTCATGGACAATCCTCTTTTTAAAATTAATACAATGTTATGGAAATGTTTGTTTTATTCTAAGAATTAAATTTTGATTCAATTTTAATTTAAAAAAATTACTACGAAGTGAGTGGTAAACTTTACAGGGTTTTTTGTTTATTTGTTTGTTTGTTTTCCTACCACAAAAATCTCTTATTCTAGTTTTGCATATACAGGGCCTTTTCCTTTTTCTTTGATCTCTTTAGTGTTTAAACCTAACTGTGATAGAGCTAGGTCAAAGAACATGTATTTCCTGATTGGTTAAACTAATTTGTGACTCTATGAATTGTGTATTAATGTACCTTGATTTTCATTGCCTCTCTTTATCAATCTTATGTATATGAGATAGAATTTCAAGAATTCATATATATATATATATATATATATATATATATACACGTGTGTGTGTGTGTATAGCAGCTTTTTTCAGATTACCTACAAAGAACAAACCCAGAAATAAATAATTTCCTATCAGATGAAGACTGTTGTACAAATTATTATATACATATGTGATGGAATACTATTTACACTGTAAGAATTGGGGGGTTTCAAAGATATGGAAAGATTTGCATGAAATGATGCCATGTGAAATGCATTTAACTATATATATATATATTATATTTATATATATATATATATAATACATTTACCTTAATATTATAAAATTGAACAATTCTTAATGACTAACAAAATCAACCATACTTTTAGAAGATTAATCAGTGTGAATTCTGCCTATCTCATGACATAGAATTTATGGATCCCATAATAAGAAGCATATTTTACTTGACTGTGTTATAGAGATTCTATATTTATTTCTTTCTGTCTCTTCTCTTCCCTTATCCAGTGCATAGGGGAAAGTGAGAGAAAGAAAAATATTGTTGTTCATTCTTCATTTTCAAAAAGGACCAATGACATTATGGGGTGATATCTTGGCTTATATATAAATTGTATTTAAGTAAGGCAAAGTTGAACAAAGTCATCAGCCTCACTCTCACTTCCAGAGTCATTGAAATTCAGTGACAAGACAAAAGTTAGAATAAAAGGAGATGGCCTGGGATGCAGTGAATGATCTTGTATGTCTGACCTAGATCTAATCACTACACAGCACCTGTTACAGCTTCCTATTCATTGTTGGAAATCATCACATGCTTAAAATACATCTTGCTAAATCATAGACATGTTTGAGGCCTGTTAGTTGGCGTCAATCTAGTTTAGCCCATCTGGCAAGATTTTATAGGATTGTGGCTGCAGTGTATGCTACAGCATCTTGAAACTACAGTTGAAAGTAGGGTGCCATGAGAATAACCAAAGTGGATGAACAGCAATATAAGGAACTCAGCAATTATGTATTTCTTTCCCTCAGTCCTTAATCCTAATTTGTCAATATGGAAATGACTAATCTGTAAACATGTTTAACAGAAATGGCTATGTCCAATATGCATACGGATGAATGTTGAAAAGCTTTCATAACATGTAATTGGAAAAATAAAATATCAACAACAACACCTCACACTGGAGACGCTGTCCTCACTGTGCATTCCATACAAACTTTATAATCAAAGAAAAATTTTTGATGTTATGGACTTCCATTAGCTTTTAATTATATTGTCAAAGAAGTCCATAACATCAAAAATGTAACACCCCCCCCCCCCCCCCGCAATTTGATGTTGAGTCAACTATTGCCAATGTTAAGTTTCATGTTAGAGTCCTGAGAATCTAGAATCTGGTCCTTGCTATGAAATTCCTTCTGAAGATTTAATGCTCTTGCAGAGGAATTGGGAAAAAACTGGGAAACAACTGGTACTCTTCATGAGTTTCAAAGTCATTTTAAAAAGTCAAGCATTTTGTTAAGAGGCTAATGTGGGATATCAAAGTAAGTAGCTAAACTTACTCTTTCTATTTAAATTAATTCAATAAATAAATAAAACTAAATTCCTGTAATTTTATCATTAGAATACTTTGCCAATCATTTTTTCCTCTTCTATTGTCAATATTAATGATATGCACTTTATATTTCTGTTTCTGTTTTGTTCACTTTGATTATCAAAGAGAATTTTAAAGATTTCTATATTCCTCAAACTTATAAATCTTAATTACTTCATATTTTTCCTTTCATCAGTATCAATATCAAGAATTTATTTTGCCATTCTCAATCATAGAATTATAAGTTTAAACCTAGAAGGGTCTTCAAGAAAAATCTATCCAATCTGATTTCTGATTTTCCATTGTATACACTGTCCAATTTTATTGGAAATTTATATATCTTCCCATTTTTTAATGAATAAAAATTTTACTATGAAAATTTTTGAATAAAAATTTTAAAGTTATTTTTATATAAGATTTTCAGAGTATATGCTAAACACTAGGATTATTAGGTTAAAGGGCATGATTATTTTTGTAGTATTTAGTGTGTACTGCTATATTGCTCTGTAACAAATTCTGCCAGTCTGCAATCTCACCAGCAATGGATGAATATATTGCCTCTTTCATAATCCCATTATGTTTTAATTCCATTCCCTTTAGTCATTTTCCCCAATTTAATAAGCAGGAGATGATACCTCAATGTTATTTTCATTTGCAGCTGTCTGAATATCAGTGATGATAATGTGATTTTGAAGTGATTATTAACAATTAGTATTTCCTCTTCTGAAAATTATAGGTTCTTATCCTTTTATCAAGTTCATATTCTTAATGTTTATTAGCTTCAAATATTTGTAATATTCTTTAACTTTTTCAATAATTGTGTTCAAGCTTTTCAGTTAGACAAAACACTTAGTTGCAAAATGTACTAAAATTTCAAAAATTAATTGAAAAAGCCCAGCAAAATATGAAAAAGGTGAAAACCTTCCTTTTGTTTAAGGGCATAATTTTTAATGCTAAATAAAATGTTCTAAATAGAAATACTGAACATTTAATGTAACATTCACTTTTAATAATAATATTTCACATTTATTTAGTATTTTATGGTTTATGAAACATTGTCTTTCATAATAATCACTAATTATAGCTATCATTTATATAGTGTTTACTATGTGTGAGGAACTTTGGAAAGTGCTTTACAAGTATTATTTCCTTTAATCCTCATAATAATCCTGGGAGGTAGGTGATATTGTCCTTATCTTATATATGAAGGAAGAGATGCAAATAAAGTTTAAGTGGCTTGCCCAGAGCCACACAGTTAGTAAAAATCGGAGTCAAGATTTAAACTAGGTTCTTCTTATTTCCAGGCCTGGAACTCTATACACTGTTCCCCAACCTTACCCTTGGCAATTAGACAAGGTTAGTGAAGAAATTATATCTCAAGGAAGGTGAGGAACTTGTAGATGATCAAGACAAATGTCAAAAAGAAATCTCAAAGAGAACCTAGAACTTCTAAAGCCAAATCCAGTAATCTTTTCCCTAATGTAGCTTACACTCTTTTTGGAAAAATCCCTTGCATTATAGCTATAGACATATAGACATGTACAGAGATAGTAGTGCAGTGGAAAGAGTATTCTATCTGAAGTCAGATATGTGATTTCAAAGCTAACCTCACTACTTACTACTTACTACTTCTATGACTTTTAACAACTCACTTTACCTCTCCAGGCTTCAGTTTCCTTGGCTTGAAAATCAAGGGTTTTGAATGAATAGACACTAATTCCCTTTCAAATCTATAAATATACAATCCCACAAATACAAGAAATAATAAATCACTTCAAATAATTTTCATCATAATTGTTATTAGCTGACTCAGCAAAGGGGCTTGTTCACATAAGGAATTTACTAAATATTTGTTCAATGTAGTTCAATTGAGCACATTGAGTAAAGAGTCTTTTTTTTCTGAATTTAGAGTAGCCAAAAGCTTCAGTCATCGAAGGATGATCATCTTTCAACCATCAACAAATTGAACATTTATTTAGCCAAGCACAAAGTACTGTGATGGACAATAGGGAAAATACAAAGTTTATTTGCTTTCTACTGTTAGTATATTTGCTGTGGTTAATGACTTTGAGTCATGCAGAATCAAAATGTCAGGTTTATTGCAACTATGACCAAAAGGTTATAAAACTTTGAATATTCTTTGACCCAGCCATACCACATTAGGACTTTAGCCCAAAGAAAGCAAAGAGGAAAGGATCTATTTATTTAAAAATACTTTTATTGTAATACATCAGTCATCAAAACTGCCTGGTACTGGCTAAGAAATAGATGGTTGGATCAGTGGAATAGACTAGGAGCAAAAGAGATAGCAGGAAATAATTATAGTAATCTGCTGTTTGATAAAACCAAAGAGCTTCTGGGAAAAAAAGTCTCTCTTTGATAAAAACTGTTGGGAAGATTGGAAGTTAGTATGCCAGCAACTTGTATTAGACCAACATCTCACATACCAAGATAAATCAAAATGGTTAAAGATTTAGACATAAAAGATAATATTATAAGTAAACTAGAAGATCAAGGAATAGTTTACTTGTCATATCTATGGAAAGGGGAGCAGTTTATGACCAAGGAAGGGATGGAGAACATCATTAAAAACAAACTGGATAATTTTGATTACATTAAATTCAAAAGCTTTTGCAAAAACAAAACCACTGTAATCAAGATCAAAAGAAAAGTAGTAAATTGGGAAACAACTTTTACAACTAACATTTCTGACAGAGAACTCATTTCTAAAATAAATAGAGAACTGAATCAAATTCATATAAAAAAAAAACAAACCATTCTCCAATTGGCAGATGGCCAAAGAATATGGAAAGACAATTTACAGATGAGGAAATCAAAGCTATCCATAGTCATATGAAAAATTGCTCCAAATCATTACTGATTGGAGAAATGCAAATTAAAGCATCTCTGATGTACCAGCTCACACCTCTTAGATTGACCAATATGACTAGAAAGGACAATGAGCCATGTTGGAAGGGATGCCAGAAATCTCAATACTAATACATTGTTGGTAGAATTGTGAACTGATCCAACCTTTCTGGGGAACAATTTGGAAATACACCCAAAGGTTAATGAGCATACCCTTTGATCCAGCAATAGCTCTACTGGGTCTATATTCTGAGGAGATCATGAAAAGGGGGTAAAAACATTACTTGTACAAAAAATATTCATAGCAGCTCTATTTGCGGTGGCAAAGAATTGGAAATGCAGTGAATGCCCATCAATTGGGGAATGGTTGAACAACTTATGGTATGTGTATGTTATGGAACACTATTATTCAATATTAGAAACCAGGAGGGATGGGATTTCAGGGAAGGCTAGAAAGAATTGTATGAACTGGTGCTGAGTGAGATGAGCAGGACCAGAAGAACATTGTACACTGGGAAAGAACAAGGGGGTGATGATCAACCTTAGGACTTGCTCATTCCATCAGTACAATAATCAGGGACAATTTTAGGGTAACTGAGATGGCAAATGTCATCTGTATCCAGAGAAAGAACTGGGAAGTTTAAACAAAGACTAAAGATCATTATCTTCATTTAAGAAAGAAGATTGCCTCATATATTATATAATTTTGCTCTTTCTAATATTTTATTTTTCCTCAGTGATATGATTTTTTCTCTTAAAAAATATTTTACTAAATCTTTTTGTGGTGGCATAGAACTGAAAATTGTAATGGCTGAAAAAGCTGCAGAAAATAATTGTGGGGTGGCTAGGTAGGCACAGTGGATAAAGCACCGGCCCTGGAGTCACGAGTACCTGGGTTCAAATACTGTCTCAGACACTTAATAATTACCTAGCCATGTGGCCTTGGGCAAGCCACTTAACCCCATTTGCCTTGCAAAAAAAAAAACCTAAAAAAAATAAGTAATTGTGATGGAATGCTATGGTCCCATAATAAATGACAAACAGAATGATTTCAGGAAAAGTTGGGAAGATTTATATAAATTGATGTAAATTGAAGTGAGCAGAACCAGGAGGACATTGTTCACAGTAGCAACAACTTCTTGCTTAAGAATACAATTATACCATTTAATTCCAAAGGATCAATTATGAAAAATGTTATACACTGCAGAAAGAGAATTGACAAATGAAGCAATATAACAAAGAACTTGCAGCTGCATGCAAGATGCTGTGTTCCCAGTCCTTGGAGTACAGCATCAAAATAACCTAATGAAGCTTTTTTAATTTTATTTTTACTGTTATGCTGAACCATGTGACAGTGCCAATGATGTTAGTGGTAAAATTTTATATCCTGGGACTCCAAGAATTGTGACAAGTAAGAAGTCAGGGGTCTGTAATACTTACAGAATCAATTCAAATCTTCATAGGAGACTTGCTTCTCTGGATGATGACTTTAAAATTGATGCTGAAAACAGTTTTATGTGTTTGAGAAGTGGGTAATTTTAAGATTATAGGGTTCAGGGTTCTAGGCTATCTCCAAGGATATGTTAAAGCCAACTCAGACCAATTGGAGAGGGCCATTGTTTAATTTTTAGTGTAAGTATCTATAGCATAGAATTGACAACTACAAATCTGGGTTTGATTTATTGTTTGTTAATTACTTATATTTAAAATGTTATAGAAAATATTCTTAAAATAAATTAAACTTAAAAGTACATCAGGTATATTTTCCCTGTGGGGAGCTGGTTATTAAACATTTATAAGCACATCTTTGACTATATATGTGTGTGTTTGTGTGTTTGTGTGTGTGTGTGTGTTTATGTGTGTGTATTGGTTGAAGTAGTCTGACTTCACTAGCTTAGCATGTGCCACTTCTATTTACTAAGGAAAGTTTTCTTTATGCTATAATGAGACATTAAAGGATAATAGAAGGATGAAAATATGTAGGTGTCATGTTGAGAAAAAGTCATTTTTTTAATTTGCAGCCATTGCTGCATAACAATATTCTAACTTAAACACTATTTGTAAGTAAAATGATCATGATCATAATTTATATGTACCTGATTAACTTCTTATGATTATGACTATAATACAGTTCTATTTAAAACAAACTAATCATCTATACTATCAAATCATTTCCCTTTTTGCTTCTAGGGTGCTTCAATAAACAAAACCAAAAGAAAGAGGAGTCTGAAATGATGGAGGCTATGGAAAGAACACTTGGGGAATGATTGTGACTTGAAAAGCTAATGGTATCAATGGAAGAAAAAAAAGTTGCAAACTGATTTTATGGCCATATGATATGACATTTTGAACTTGATTGGGCATGTTGTAATCCTTGGCATTCCCTTGCTCCCTGCCACCACCCAACCATCTGTTAAAACCATATTGCTTACAGTTAATGCTTCTGGTGTTTAGTTTTGTTTGCTATGAAAACACTGCTTAAACTTGTGGTGATACATATCAATCACCGAAGGTTTGCATAGTTATTTTTTCATATAAATTCTGAATATGAAGAATAAAGTGCTTATAATCTGGTCTCTCCCACCAATTTCTATGTGTTTTAAAATAACATTTTTCATACTCATAATATTTTGAGACATTCTTTATCAACTTTATTTTAATAAGTATGTAATAGATACCTTAATTTCCATTTTGATTCCAAAATTATGAGAATAGCTTTTCTAATGTTTTTTGATGACACCAGTACATGGAGAAGTGATGTAAATCTTTAAAAGTTTACCTTGGCGGGGGAACAAAACCTTAAGAGTGTCAGTAAACACTGAAATCAGGAGAACATTGATGCTGACAAATAATGTACCTGCTTGACTGGAATTTTTGATGAGCCATTTGCTGACTAAGAATTTCTTTGAAATTTAAGGTAAATGTAAGCTAAGCATTGGCTTATTTAAACATATCTGTTGTCTGATATACTGCAAAAATATGATCATATTATGCCAACTATATAAATAATTATTTTCTCTATAAAATAAATTCATTATGTATAAAATAATCAAAATTCAGCAAGTAAAGAATAGTTTAGTTAAAGGTTATGTTACCTTGATAAAGAGAACTAAATATTTGTGCTTTCTTTTTTTTTAACCTGGCATATCTTTGAAATAGATGGCAAGTTAAAAATGAAAACCTCAAATAGAAATGGGCATATCAATGAATGCTTACACTTGAAAAGTTTTACAGATGAGAATATACTTTAAAATGTTTGGGATCATTTAATTTGTGCAAGAACTCCATTTTGCTCAAACAAACAGAGGCTTAGAGATTGAGTGATTTATCTAAGATGATAAAAATTTTAAAGTGTCAACATTGTGACTCAAATATCTATCTTCAGACTCCAAATTTTGTCTTCTTTTCTATTTCTTTATTATTATAAGGGAGCAAAGCATAAAAGGTAGAGCATGAAAACTGGATTAACTCCAATCAAGTTTAATTTAATCTGTGTTCTAATCCTTCCTCTGATACATACTGAATACGGTTAGGGAAGGAAAGTTAATAAGCATTGTATAAGCACCTACCAGTTTACATAGACATTACAAATATTATCTCCTCTGATCCTCACAACAACCCTGTAAGGTAGGTGCTATGATTCTCATTTTAAAATTCAGAAAATGAGAATTTTATACCTGAGGTTTTCCCACAACAATGAAATTACAAATTCTGTCCACAAAAGAAAATCCATAGTACTGCCCTCATAACATTGTTACAGAAATCAATTGAGATCATGCATGTGAAATTTTGTTTGGCTATTTTCCTTCCAGCTGGAAGAGGACCAAAATGACATCACTATGCTGGCATCAAGGTAAAGTGTGTCTGATTGTGACTGATCAGACTAATATGAGCTCACAAAAAGTCTATATGAACATTTGGAGTGGGAATCTCTCTAAATTCACACATCTCAAGTTTCTTTTGAGACATTGTTATTCTGCTTTGCTCAGAGAGCACAGCATCATCTTTGATGAAGGCATGCCATGCTAGGGAATATGGATAAAGTGAAAAAAGGCAGAAAAATACAAACAGAGGAAAGCTAGCATGGAGGGCAATAAAGAGTTAGTAATTATAACTTTGAATGTTAATGGAGTTGGTATGCTGGACAGGCATACAACAATGAAGTCAGCACATTGGCTCCATGGAGCTTCAGTTTGGTAGATAATTTAACACCTCTTTTCTCCCATTCTTTCCTCTGGGGCCTCCCAAACATTGAGTTAGTGCTGGCAAAGCATACATCAACTTCTTCAGCTCTATTTTCATCACAGAAAATAGAGTGCCTAGTGAACTTGTCCAAAGTATTCAAAATTTCTCCATTTGCTGTAGTCAATGGCTCCATAGATGAATGATGTGGTGCTGACTAGTAGAAAAGCAGTATGTTCTTGGTATTAATTGTTAGGCCAAAATTAGTACAAAAACTAGAAGAATTAATCCATATTCTGTTGAATCTCAATTTCAGAGGATGCAGTGGGAATCATTATGGGAAATGAATTAATTAATGGGTAACATTATGAAATCTCCAAAGTACCATATAAATGTCAGTTATCATTCACTCCAATTCAAAAAAATATTTTTTCAATGACATTTGTTGACAACCATCATTCTATGTTCCTGAACAACCAAAAGAACTGTACAATATTCTCCACTTCTCAGATTAGTGTCACTTTAGACTTTGTCATAATTCTTTAGAATAAAATCAACTTCCTCATCTTATAATACATAATACATATGGAAAGGACCTTGACAAAATATTCAAAATGCCATATGCTTTTACAGACAAGTGTCTCATTTGTCATTATTTTTCTTATTCATGCATTGGACTTTGTCAAAAAGAATGTGTCAGGCTTAGGTCAATATATTCTATGGTTAATTTGATTAGGTTATTAGCATGTCAAGTGCTTGACAATTAAATGAATGATGAGCACTTATCTAGTTAACTACTAGATTGAATCCATTTGCTTTTGTGGTCTTGGGGGCCAAAGTGGATCAATAATTTTATTTGTAATCTTTTGGTAAACATCTATCAAAGCAAAGAGACAAAATGCCTTAGTTCACTGACAAGATATTGCCTTGGAATAAAAGTACCTTGAAAATACAAACTACTTTTATGTTTTAAAGGAAATCATATATTCAAACTAGGTTCAGTACAAAGATGGTTAAACATTCTTAACAAATGTTATTCAAAATTTAATTCATGTATGTGACTAAAAATGTGAGGTTACATGGTCATAAGCTATGGAAAATCATTTCAGAAGGTCAGAATAACAAATCAATGAACAATAGAAAAACATATAGTTGGAATAAGAAAAGAGTGGAATGTCATAAAAATAATTACTTGCATAGGCAAAATGATGTAAAATCTATAATCAATAGAATATTTGTCTTGGGACTTCTGGCCCAGATGGCAGAGAGAAAACAGGTGCTAAGGTCTCCTGATCTTCCCTCATATATAATGTGAAATAAATCTCTTAGAAATTCGATCAACAAAAACCAGAAGAAGAAGCTAGGAGAACATCTATGAGTGAGGTCTGTCTTTGGGAACTGTGGGTGAACTGGGGACAGAGAGCAGAAAGTCAGTGAGGAATAGGTGAGATCTGGACTAACCTAGGATCAGCAGCAGAGGCATTAACTGTGGAAGCCCTGCTCCAAGAGCCAACTGGGGCATATTGGCTGTGGGATTGGTGATCTGTGGCTCTCCAGCAGGGCTAGAGGGTGAGTTCCAGTGCAGAGTGAAGCTGGACATCAATCTGCTGGGCTTCTCTGGTCTGGAGGACCTGATAATGCATATAATCCATAACAACCCCCTCCTCCCCGACACACACACCTGCTCAGGTGTAGGTAGCAGACTTCCCTCAGCTGAATAAGGAGGTTAATCACCCTTGCTACAGGCCCAGTCCTTATTGATCAAGGTTAAAGGTATCCAAACAGCACCACCCACCCCCTCCAGGCCAAAGGAAATGTCATCAAATCAAGGTCACAGATACTTCAGAGGAAGTAATCAGAATTCCCTTCAGGCTGGCCCACTTGGACTTAACTAAACTTAATGAGCAATAACCTCTAGGGATCTCGACAGCAAAATTCTAGGAGCCAGCCCCTTACCCAATAAAACATCTTAGGAAAATGAAGAAAGACCATTGAAATGGGTGGGGCATAGAAAACTACCTAGAAAATAAAGACCCTAACTCAGAGAGAACAAGAAACTCTGATGAAAATATGATTTACTCTCCAGCCCAGAAAGTCTTCCTTGAAGAAATCAGGAAGGAGTTTCAAAATCAATTGTAAAATTTGGGAGAGAAAATTAATACCTTGAAACAAGAAAACAAATCCTTGGACAATATCATTGGACAAATGCAAAAGAGAAAATAATTCCCTCAAAACCATAATTGGTCAAATGGAAAACTTGAAAAATAAAATTGACCAATGGGAAAAATAGTTGCAAAAGAGCAAATGAAGAAAATTCTACTTTTGAAAGAAAAATGGAGTTTCTGGAAACTCCATCAAGAATTCACTATTCAGGAGCAGCTAGGTGGCATAGTGGATAAAGCACCAGCCCTGGAGTCAGGAGTACCTGGGTTCAAATCCGGTCTCAGACACTTAATCACTTAATAATTACCTAGCTGTGTGGCCTTGGGCAAGCCACTTAACCCCATATGCCTTGCAAAAAAAACTCTAAAAATAAAAGAATTCACTATTTAGTAAAACTGAGCCTTCTCTTCCAGGGGAAAAGATGAACATTTAATGAAAGAGGAGACTTCCAATTTTCCTGATGAAAAGACTAGATCTTTATCTTTTTAGTTTTTTGCAAGGCAATGGTATTAAGTGGCTTGCCCAAGGCCACATGGCTAGGTAATTAGTAAGTGTCTGAGACCGGATTTGAACCCGGGTACTCCTGACTCCAAGGCCAGTGTTCTATCCACTGTGCCACCTACCCGCCTGAAAAGACTAGATCTTAATGGAAAATTTGGACTTCAAACAGCTGACTTAAAAGATTTAAAAAACATAAATAAAAAACTGCTATCCAAATCATGAAACTGGTTATATCCCTACCTAGGAGAAGGACTCACATAAATGTCAAGAACTGTACTGTATTAGAGAGAATATACTTAGCCAGAAGTGATGGGCACTCATGACTTTTCTGTGACTCTGATAGAACTATTTAATAACAGTAATTCCTTAAAAAGGTTCATGGAAAAGAGACTGGAAGATGGAGGAGATTGAATGGAGTAAATCTCATTACATTAAGAAGTACAAAGGACCTATTGCAATAGAGGGAAATAAGGGAGGAGGTGAGAATTCACTGAATTTTATTCTCATCAGACTTGGTTTAAAGTTATCATGCATAGCCATGGTTAAGTTAGAAGACTAATCTTATCTTTCAAGTATTAAAAGGAGTAAAAAGGGAGGGGGAGGAAAAGGGAAACTAACAGGAGGAAGGGAAGGAAGAAGGGGCAAAGGGAAAGGGGAAAAAAAGGGGAGGGAGTTGGATATGGGTGGGTCAAATACACTGGATGTGGTGGTATTCAGAAACAAAATACTGGGGAATCTAGATAAAGTGAAAAAAAGGGAAAAGTACAAACAGAGGGAAGATAGCATGAAGGGCAATAAAGAGTTAGTAATTATAACTTTGAAGGTGATTTGGATGAACTCTCCCTTAAAAGATAATTGAATACTAGAGTGGATTAAAAACCAGAATCCTATAATATGCTACTTACAAGAAACTCATTTGAAGCAGAGAGATACATACAGAGTAAAGATAAAAGGTTGGAGCAAAATATATTTTGCTTCAGCTGAAGTGAAAAAAAGCAGGGCTAGCAATCCGTGTCTCAGACAAAGCAGCTGCAAAAATAGTTCTTTTTGAAAGAGGTAAGGAAGGAAACTATATGCTCCTAAAAGGTACCATAGACAATAAAGTAATTTCAATAATAAATATATATCGACCAAATGGTATAGGATTCAATTTCTTAGAGGAGAAGTTGAAGGAGTTACAGGAAGACAGGCAGCAAAACTCTACTGGTGGGAGAACTCAACTGCTTGCTCTCAGATTTAGATAAATCTAACCATAAATTAAAAGAAGAAGGAAGTTATGGAGGTAAATAGATTGTTAGAAAACCTAGATATGATAGATCTATGGAGGAAATTGAATGGGGATAGAAAGGGAATATACATTTTTTTTTTTCTGCAGTACATGGCACTTACACAAAAACTGTCCATATACTAGGTCATAAAAACCTAATAATCAATTGCAGCAAGGCAAAAACAGTAAATACATCTTTCTCAGATCATACTGCAATAAAGATCACATGCAGTAAAGAGCCACATTGAAACAGACCTAAAACTAATTGGAAACTAAATAATCTTATTTTAAAGAATGAGAGGATCTAATAACAAATTAAAGAAAGATATAAGGATTTGACCCTAGATAATGACAATAACAAGACATCATACAAAACCTTATTGAATATAGCCAATAGAGCTGTCAGGGGATATATTATATCTTAAAATGCTTACATGAATGAATTAGAGAAAGAGGAAATCAATAAACTAAACAAGCAATTAAAAAAATAGAGAAAGAATGAATTAAAAACCCCCAATTAAATACCAAATCAGAAATTCTAAAACTTAAAGGAGAAAGTAATGAAATCAAAAGCAAAAAAAAAAACAATTTTGAACTTAAGAATAAAGATGAGTTGGTTTTATGGGAAAAACGTAAAATTGCTAAATCTCTGGTTGATTTGATTAAAGTAAAGAGAAGAAAATTAAATTGCAAGTATCATAAATATGAATGGTGAACTCACAACCAGTGAGGAGGAAATTAGAGTATTATTTATTTTGCCCAACTATATGCCAAGAAATTTGATAATCTAAGTGAAATGCATGAATATTTACAAAAATATAAGTTGCCCGGGTTAAAGGAAGAAATCAAATACCTAAATAACCCCATCTCAGAAAAAGAAATTCAAAAAGCCAGTATTGAACTCTTTGAGAAAAAATCTCCATGGCCAAATGTATTCCAAGTGAATTCTATCAAACATTTAAGGAACAATTTGTTCCAATTCTATATAAACTCTTTAGGAAAACAGGTGAAAATGGAACTTCACCTAACTCTTTGTATGACAACAATATGGTACTGATACCTGAACCATGAAGAGTTAAAAAAGAGATAGAAAATTATAGACAGTATCTCCCTGATGGATATAGATGCAAAAATCTTAAAATCTTAGTCAAGTGACTACAAGTTATCACAAGGATAATACATTATAACCAAGTAGGATTTATCACAGGAATGCAGGGTCAGTTTAATATTAAGAAAATTGTTCTTATAATTACAAACTTATCAGAAATCATATGATTATATCAATATTTGCTTTTGACAATATACATCACCCATTTCTACTAAAAACACTAAAGAGCATAAGAATAAATGGACTGTTCCATTGGATAATAAGCAGTATCTATCTGAAACCATCAACAAGCATTATATTCAATGGGGATATGCTAGAGGCATTCTCAATAAGGTCAGTGGTGTTATAAGGATGCCTATTATCATCACTAATATTCAATATTGTATTAGAAATGTTAACTTCTGCAATAAGAGAAGGAAAAGAAATTGAAGGAAATAGAATTGGGAAGGAAGGGACAAAACTCTTACTCTTTTCAGAAGACATGATCATATACCTAGTAAATCCAAAAAAAAATCCATCTAAAAACTATTAGAAATAATTAGCAACTTTAGCAAAGTTTCAGGATATAAAGTAAGCCCTCATAAATCCTCACCATTACTATATATGACTAGCAAAGTACAACAGAAAGAGCTAGAAAGAGAAATCCCATTCAAAGTAACTTCAGACAATATAAAATACCTGGGAGTATACTTGTCAAGGCAGACTCAGAAACTTTTTGAAAACAATTACAAAATATTTCTCACACAAATTAAAACAGATTTAATAACTGGGCAAACATCGACTGCTCATGGATAAGTTGAGTTAATATAATAAAAATGACAATTCTACCAAAACTAAACTACCTGGAATTATGGAATTATGCACAAAGGACAATAAAAATGTGCATACCATCTGATTTAGCAGTACCACTACTGGATCTATATCTGAAGAGATCATGAAAAAGTGTATAAACATCACTTGTACAAAAATATTCAGAAGAACTCTGTTTGTAGTAGCAAAGAATTGGAAATGGAGGGGGTGTCCTTCAATTGGGGAATGGCTTAGCAAACTGTGGTATATGTATGTCATGGAACCCTCTATTCTATTAGAGACCAGGAGATATGTTAATTCAGGGAAGCCTGGAAGGATTTGCATGAACTGATGCTGAGGGAAATGAGCAGAACCAGAAGAGCATTGTACACCCTAACAGCAACATGGTGGGGGTGTGATGATCAACCGTGATGGACTTGCTCATTTCATCAGTGCAATAATCAGAGACAATTTTGGTCTATCTGCAATGAAGAATACCATCCATACCTAGGGAAAGAATTGTGGAGTGTGAACAAAGACCAAAGACTAAAACCTTTAATTTTAAAAAGTTATCTTATTATGTAATTTTTCTATCTCTTATACTTTATTTTTCTTCCTTAAGGATATGATTTCTCTGTCATCAAGTTTAACTTAGATCAATGTATACCATGAAAATAATGTAAAATTAGCAGACTGCCTTCTATGAGGGGTGGGGAGAGGTAAGTGATATTTAGGGAAAAATTATAAAATTCAAAATAAATAAATCTCCTTAAAATAAAGAATATGTAACTGGAAAAGGAGATAGATTTTTTTGCTCAGGTAATGAGAAGATAATAAATGAGAACTCTTAAATGCTAAAGTGTCATCTTGAAGAAAGAAGAAAGGAGGAGGTAGAGGAAGATGAAGTAGAAGAGGAAGGAGAATAAAAAGATGGACTTTATTGTGCTGGGTATTCTCTTAAAGAATTTCGATGCACATGGCAAAACTGCACAAAATAATAAAGCATATAAGAAGGAAAGGTAATATGAATAGTTTGAAGAAGTGCCTTGCAGAAAGACAAAAACTCATATACATTTATGTATCTTGTGTCTAATAAAATTAATTAAAGAACAAATGCCAAAGAACAAATCATAAACAGAAATTACTTTCTTTTATAAAATATTCTCAAAAATAGAATAAAAATTCTATTAAAATGTTAACTTTCAAATGATACTAGGAATGCATTATGCGAAAATTTTTCATTGAATACTTTATTACAGGTCATTGTTATACAAAAGTGTTCTGGGTTATTTTTATAATTTTGCAAGGCAGATGGGGTTAAGTGGCTTGCCCAAGGCCATGCAGCTAGGTAATTATTAAGTGTCTGAAGCTGGATTTGAACTCAAGTACTCCTGACTCCAGGGCCCGTGTTCCATCCACTATGCCACCTAGCCACCCTGAAAAGTGTTTTTCTTGAGAGTAAGTAACAGTACCTTTGAGGCATTAATGATTAAACATCAGCTTTGTTAGATTGAATATGTGATCAGAATGCTACATTCTAGGGTCTTCCAAATGGGAAATATTACTTACTTCATCTAGGGGTGGCTAGGTGGCATAGTGGATAAAGCACCGGCCTTGGAGTCAGGAGTACCTGGGTTCAAATCCGGTCTCAGACACTTAATAATTAATTAGCTGCATGACCTTGGGCAAGCCACTTAACCCCATTTGCCTCACAACGAAACCTAAAAAAAGAAAAAGACAAAATATTACTTACTTCATATGAAAGACATATTTCTAAAATCATATGGGTTATTTATATTTTTTCTAAGTAATCTGACTCTAAGTTAAATGCATTATGGAATTTTAGTATTAAGAGAAGCAAGGATTGAATCTTTTGTAAAAACAGCTACAATAAAATCCTTGTTTATTGTGATTAATCCTCCCTTATTAACCTTCTTTATACATTTGGTTTGCGTTTAGTGGATCATAGCCATACTGTTGTATAAAATACATCAAGAAAAACATAATAAGAGAAAAGAAACAGATTTTTTAACTGATATAATTGTAACCATAAAGACATGGAGAAAAAAATAGGTAGGCAGATAGTAAAGTGTTTAAATGCCAAACTGGTACTTTAAATTTGAAACCTGAGAGATCTTTGTAATAAAAGGTAGCCTCTGTACTTTATGGAATAGTAGGGTGACATGTTTGGTGCTACAATTTAGGACAATCACTTTGGCAGTTGAATGGAGATTAGATTCTAAGTAAAGTAATTAATAAAATATTATTGTAAGCTAGACAAGAAATCTTAGGGTCCTGAGACAATCATGCCTATGTGTGTAGAAAGAAATGAGTGTACAAAAGATGTTGGAAAGTAAGAAATTTAAAAAGAAATTGTTATTTTATTGAAATCATGGATTGAGGGAGAATGAATTGTTGAGTATAACACTGATTTTTTTAAATTCTGGAATGGGAGGATGATGAGACACTTGAAAGCAACAGACAGGTTAGGAAGATGGATGAGTTTAGTGGAAAATATGAGAAATCTATTTTTGGCAAGTTGAGTTTGGGTTATCTCTAAGACATATTGAAAATGTCTGATGATGGACAGACAGACAGATAGATTGTTAGATATGTATGTATGTGGGTATGTATGCATTTCATCACCTGATTACAGTCTCCTCATATATATGTACATACATATACACACACACCTGCACATGTATGTGCACATGGAAAATAATACATGTCCTTGAAAACAAGTGTGAACATCTGCCAAAGCTGTTTAGTTAGATTTGGGGGCATGATAAGGAAATGTGGATCTTCTTCTTACGAATTCCATTATAGATAATTCTCCCTGACTACATGATAGGTAGAACAGAAGAAGAGAATGAGAACAGTCATTCTTTCTCTTTAACATATATTAAATTAGTGACTTTTCCTCTTCAATGGCAAATAAGGGGATTATTTTTGTCATCTCAAAGTGTAAGTCCTTTAGTACTGAGACATATGTGTCATTACTATTGCATTTATAAACCTAAACTAAGCATTCCTGTAGACCACTGACAGGAATAAGGAGAAAAAGGATATAGAGCAAAAAGTTGTTTTAAGGATACAATGAAATGGGACTTTTCTCATTCAAGAATTAAAAGTCAGAACTCTGAAGTTTTGGATCCTTGGCTTAAATAGTTTGTTATTTTTAAATTGATATTTTAAAAAAAAAGTACTAGTTTTAACTTCTAATACAGTAAATATCAAGATATATAATTCACATAACCAAAAGGTCTTTGGAATCCTCAATAATTTTAAGAGCATAAAGTGGACTTGAGACCAAAATTTTTGAGAAAAGTTCCCCATGCTGACTGGGGAAACAAAGGCAAAAAGTAAATAGCACCTGTCCTCAAAAACCTTCTATCATATTCATTAGATACTTAGTGATTAGGCTCTCTATATAATAAGAGATTTAATCAGTGATCCAAATGCATATATAAACAAGTACACACAGGCATGCATTTAGATATATTACCAATTTTTTTTCTTTTTGAATGAGAACTATAACTTCATCTGCATAGGGAGTGGGGGGTGGAGATAAGAGCAAATTACTTTAACCAATACTGATCAATGACTCAATTATAACAGAGTAAGAAAGAATTATCTGTGGTACTGACCCATTAAATTATATGCCTAGGGTCACAAAGTTAATGTGAATTAGAACAAAATGTTGAGGAAAAAAATCTTATTGACACCAAGGCTGACTCAGTATCTTCTTTCCCACCTAGCTTCTCAAATGAAAGCCTAGAGATAGGGATGGGAACCAATGATTTAATTGGTTTAGGGAATTCCCTAGATAAGTTAACTTGCTATATAGTTCAACACTTTCTCTACAATTATTGTTTAAGAAAGTGAATTAGAATACTGAGAAGTTAAGTGATTACAATCCAGTTTTCCTTGTCTTAAATCTAGTTTTCTATTCTGCTCACCAAGATAAAATATCTATGGTTCATACATGTAAATCTTTTTAACTTGTAACTTTGTAACATAGTAATAGTTACTATGCAGAGAGTTAATATTATCTGACAAAATGATTATTTACTAGAACAAACCTTGAGTTAAAAGTCAGTTTACTGCACACAAATTGGGAAAATATTTTTTTAAGTTTTTTTTGCAAGGCAATGGTGTTAAGTAGCTTGCCCAAGGCCACAAAACTAGGTAATTATTAAGTGTCTGAGGCCGAGTTTGAAATCAGTACTCTTGACTCCAGGGCCAGTACTCTATCCACTGTGCCACCTAGCTGCCCTAGAAAAATATTTCTTGAATATAAATTAGACATAATTGTAGATGCAGTAAATTAGTTACAGAAGTTGCATTTCTTAGCTTAAATGAGGAACTATATGAATAAATATCCTAGGGGAAGAGAAATTGTGCTTCCTAAATTATCTGACTTCTATCAAGTAGTGGTTCCTAGTCATATTTGCCTCAGTGTTTTTGAGCCAATATAGTATGCAAGAAAACAAATTTGTGGAAAGAGTTGACAAAAATAGATCAGGTTTTAAAAATTAAGCTTTATTCGATATATTTTTTAAATTACCAGAAAATGAAATCCTTTTATATAAGAAATTGAATGTGAAGTTTTAGCCTCTAAGGAAATATTTTTTAAAAATTATTTGATTAGGAAAAGAAGGTAACAATGAAGACATAAACAGTATTACAAATAACTAATTAAAATATATGGCAGAGGCAGAGCTAAGATGGCAGTGTGATGACTAGAAGAAAATGTGAAATATCTCAGTGAAAAGAGAACAGATGCTGAAGAGACAGCTTAAAAATTATTGGGCTACCTGAAAGTTATGGTCAGGAAAAAAGCCTTGACTTCATTTTTAAAGTATTTCTACAGGAAAATTGCCCTGGTATCCAAGAAGCAAACAGTAAAATAGAAACTGAGAGAATGCACCAATCTCCTCCTGAAAGAGATACAAAGAAATAATCCTCAGGATTATTATAGCCATATTTCAGATCTCCCAAGTCAAAGAGAAAATACTACAAGCAGCCAGAAAGAAACAATTCCAAAATCATGGAGCTGCAGTCAGGATTTCACAGGACTTATCAGCATCCATATGAAGGGCTTGATGGGCTTGAAATATAATATTGTGGAAGGCAAAAAAGCTTGCAATGCAACTGAGAATCAACTAACCAACTGAACATACTCTCCAAGGGAAAAAGATAGACATTCAATGAAATAAGGGAATTTCAAACATTCCTGTTGAAATGGCCAAAGGTGAACAGAAAGTTTTATTTTCAAGTGTAGGACTCAGGCAAAGCATAGAGAGGAGGAATGGGAAGGGGAAATTATGAGGGATTTAATAATGTTGAAATGCTTGTATTCCTGCATGGGAAGATGGTACAGATAATATTCAAATAGACCTTCTCATTTAGTAGAGTATTTAGAAGGAGCATATTTAGAAAAGGCACAAGATGGAACTGAATATGAAGGTATAATATATTGTAAAGATGGAGTCAATGGGAAAAAGGGAAAGGAGAGATAGAATGGACTCAGATATTTCTAAGTCAAGAAAAACTTTTTTCAATAGAATGGAAGTGGGGAGAAGTTGAGGGGAAGTGAGTAATCCTTTATTCTCATCAGGAATGACTCAGACAGGAAGCAACCTACACACTTTGTAGGGTATAGGAATGTTTTATCCTAGAGGAAAAAGGGGAGGAAGGGATGGGAGAAAGGGAACGGGGGGAGGGAAAAGGAGTTTAGTTTTTAAAGGGGATAGTAGATCGTGAGAGAGGGCAGTTAGATATAACACAATTTTTTTTTTTTGTTTTTTGCAAGGTGGTAGGGTTGGGTGGCCTACCTAGGACCACAAGATTGAGTGGTTGCTGGGAATCTGGGATGGACTTGGGTTGGCGTGTCTGCTGCCCTATTCGGCTGGCTCATAGCACACTTTTGAAGAGGGACAGAGTAAAAGGAGAGAGAAAATAGAATAAATGGAAGTGGGGAGGAATGGATGGAGAGAATTACAATCAGCAATAACAACTATGGGAAAAACATATGGAAGTAACTTCTCTGATGGACTTATGATAAAGAATGCAATCCACCTGAGAGACAGAACTGATGGTATCTGAACACAGACTGAAGCACATTTTTTACTCTTTCTTTCACTTTATTTCTTGTGAACTTTTTTATTTTTGTGGAGGGAGGGGAGTTATGTTTACTCTTAATATAAGACTATTTTAGTAATATGTAAATACATAAAAATATAAATTAAAAATATGTTACATGTAGCTAAATTAAAAATCATTCTGTATGATAATTGTGATAAAACATTTAGAAGCATAGAGTAAGTATTCATCTATTCATAGTTTAAACAATGAGAAAAAAGTGTGCATATGCAGATATATGTATTTATGTACATAAGTGTGGACATATGTGTACCTACATGCATGCATGCATCTGTATATGTGTCAGTAGTAATATCCTCCAACCCTCCACAATTCGTAGGACTTCATGTAAGCTGCTAGCATTTCCTTAAAAGAAAAGACTCAGGCTGCTAAAAAGTACTTTCTTTTCTTCTGAGTATAAAACAGCCCCAAAGAACTCCTGGTCTTCTCCAATGCTTAGATATTAGACCACCATGGGCTCCTCAGTAACAGGGGAGATTTGCTTAGTTGAATTAATTCCTTAATGCAGATTTTTGTTGAATATTATTTCCTTACTATTGCTAAATAAATTGCTTTTTTTGTTAACTTGAATGTTAATGATCATTTATGCTTATTTTGTCCTAAGCATTTCTTTATGTATAGTAGTTGTTTTTAGCTCTCTCATTGATAGGTTATATTGCACATTGAAGGTCTTTCTACTCTCCTTTAGAGAACACTATATATGAGCCAAACACAAATATTTAGTAAATTTTTCCAGGTTGTAAAAGTGGGTCATAAAGAATAGCAGAAATTAGTGCTTCCTTCAGGAGCCCTGGATCTCCTGGCACTGAAGCCAGTCACTGAAAACAAGGATTTACAGCACTGTGAACTAGAGAGGGAAAGGGTACAGTACCCCAGGTCTTTAGATTGGGAATACTTTGTGACTATTAAATATATAAGTGTATACATATATGTGGGTATACATGCACATGCTCATGTGGGGAGGGAGGAAGGCACAAAACAAATTCAAAATCTTACAGAAAATGAATGTTGAAAACTATCTCTACATCTAGTTGGGGAAAAAAATTTAAATTCTAAATTCTAAATAAAAATAGAATGAAGTATACAGAAACCCTGCAATTGTTCTTTTAAAGTTTTTACCTATCTCTTCTTCTCATTTTAAACACTACTTTAAATTTCCCTACAACCAGCACATATTTTAAAAAATTGCTGGCAAATAGAAAAAATAGGACACAAGTGCTACTTAAAAAAAAAAAAATTTCCACTTATTCTATATGGGAAATTATGATAAGATGAAATTAAAAAAAAGAAGGATCAAAACTGATAAGTAATTTGACAATTGAGAGCTAATCAGGGGTAAGTTAATGTAATATATTACATTAGACTTAGTTTAGGAAGACCTGAATTTGAATTCTATGCTCAAATATTGACTTCCTACTTCTGAGGAAGTTAGCTAATCCCATTTAGCTCCAGTTTTCTCTTCTATAAAATAAAATAAATACTAGGATTACTATTCAAATCAAATGAAATATTATATATATAATATTTTATAAACATTATTACTCTATTAATATCAAATATTCTATTAATCACTATTATTAATGAAGAACTTAAAAATAATACCTTTGTGACTAAAATGGATATAATCCAATTGTTTCTTTCTCATAGAATTCAAAGGCCTGGAATTCATTACATATAACCACTCTTCTAATGTATAATATACATATTATAGTCTCACTTTAAATTGTATTGCTAAAAAAAGTCAGTCCCAAGGTTACCTTTAAGATGTTGTATCCTGTAAAATTTTGATGCCAGAGCATCATATTCAGCTTCTAATAATAATTAAGAATATCTCTCAGGAACCAGTGAATAAATATGGAATATCTATCTGGCATATCCATATTGTCTCTGTCCTTACTTTCAATCAGTTCTTCTAGTTAGAAGGCATAAAATCTCCATGAAAATCTGTATTTGAATGGGTGGAGTCAAAAATGGTTGCAGGAAGCTAACCTGACCCTGGAGATTTCCCCTAAATAAATGAAGCCTCTGCACAAATATCAAAGCTATAGATCCCAACAAGAAAAAGAGAGGATCCAAAGAAATTTTCAGTGGTAGACATGGTAGAGGATCTTCAGTGAATTTCTGTCATTTTGGTCTCTTTGGGGGTAAAAGAGGAAGTAAATCCCAGTGAGATGCAAGAGCAGGAAAGTCAATGGGAAGCTTTTAACCACAGTACAGACCAGATATGAGCAACCTGAAAACAGCACAGGTCCCAGCAGCAAGATAACAATCCAGCAAGGAGGGTCCCAAACCCCCAATAATGTCTGAACAATGGGATACTGGGTCAAAAGACTGGGTTGGGGACAAACCAATGAATAATCAGAACTTGGACATAAAGGAGACAATAAACTTCTGCAAAACAAGGCCTGGAATGCATAGGCAACATCTTGACCAACAAAACCCCAGGGATCTGACCCCAACCCTAGCATAAATAGCTCGTATCTAGATTCCTTATACCCTAGAGTAGAGCTCAAACAATAAAGATGAACAAAAAAGCTGAAAGAACTCACACTCTAGAAAACTACTTTGCAGATATAGATATTAACAATGCCACATCAGAACAAGAAGTAAGTTTAAAATTATTCCCAGGGGAAGTCTCAAAAAAAAGTCCATGAATTAAACTCAAAACCAAAAGCTCATAGAAGAACTTCAACATAATTTAAAAGCAAAAGAAGAGAGGAAGAAGAAAAATGGAAAAAAGAAATGAAAGCCATGTAGGAAAATTATGAAAATTGAACAAAAAAATCAACTTCTTTGATAGTAAAAATAACCAACTGGAAAAAGAATGTAACTCTGCAAAAATAAAATAAAATTGGCAAACTGGAAAAGGAAACACAAAAGAGTTCATTGAAGAAAATAAATGCTAAAAATTAAAACTGAATAATTAGAAACCAATGAATCTGTGAGGGTATAAGAATCCATCAAACAAAACAAAAATGAAGGAAAAAGGAAGAAAATGTAAGTACCTTTTAGGAAAAACAAACAACCTGGAAAATAGATCCAGAAGAGATAATTTCCAAATCACTGGACTGCTAGAAATCCTAGATCAGAAAAAATAACCTAGAAAACATCATGCAGAAAATCATCAGGGAAAACTGCCCAAATCTACTATAAAAAGAAGACAATATAGCCATTAAAAGAATACTCAGAATTCCTCCAGAAATAGACCCTAGGATAAAAACTCCAAGGGCTGTTGTATTCAAATTCCAGAACTCCCAAATAATGGAGAAAATACTATAAGCAGAAAAAAGGAAACAATTTAAATGGAAAGGAAACACAATAAGACTTACAGAGGACTTAGCCTCATCACTGAACCAGAGGACCTGTGCTATCATATATTGGAGAACAAAGGACCTGGGATTATATACAAGAATTTACTAAACTGCAAACATCAGTATATACTGTCACGGTAAAACATGGATGTTCAGTGATGGAGAGGACTTTTGAAATTTTCCAATAAAAAGAATGAAGGCAGAATTCAATCTCCAAATACACAACCCAAGAGGTGCATAAAAATGTAAATGAAAAGGGGAAGGACAAAGTAAAACAAATATAAGTCAATGCCATCATATTGAACACAATCCTAAAAGAGAAGATTTAACACTTGTAAATATTGAGAATTGTAATTTTATTAATATATTTAAAAGGTTAAATATAATTAAAGAGTTTGGACTTAGAGGATATGGGTATAGGAGATTTTTATCCTGAGGACCAAGATGACTTCACTTTTTTTTGAGACAAAATTCATGATGAAAAGCATGGGTGTATAAATGTAACTGTCTCAAGTTCCATTTACTACTTTAATTCTGTTATGCTCATAAAATTTAGCACTTTCTCTGATGAGGGCATCATAAACTGGGCAGTCTTGAGTCAGTGTCTCCCACAACTTAAAATCAATTGTAAAGTTCTTAAGGGAGACCTTCTTACAGCACTTTGAAATTCTATAGTTAATTAAATTAGGGTTCAACTTAATTCATACATTACATAACAAGGGGTTAAGTACTATGGGTGGGTAGTTTGGAAGGAATTATACTTGGGGAGACAGGTACAAATGGTTCATGAAATGATTTGGATCTGGATGATACTCTAGTTCCCAAAGATTGTGTGCCCTTGGAGGTAAGTTAAAAAATGATTATACTTTGATGTAATTCAAGACTCCAGAAAACTGTACTTCTAATGAGACAGGAGGCTATTTACCTGCTCATCAAGCAATCAATCAATCAATCTGTGATAGCAGTTTAATAGCACTTTGGGCTTATCAAGCAATCAATTAATTAAGCTGTGATTGACGAAATCTGGTTATTAGTACTTGACTGATATATACCACCAGTTGAAGAAGCATAAAGATGTATAATTTTCAAGAAGAAGAGGGGAGAGAGGGAAAACTGAGTAAATTCTATTTAATAGATTTGTATCAGGGAGGGAATAAGATACATTTCCATTTGGGTTTAAAAATATATCCTACTCTAAAGGGAAGGGGAGGGGGGAAAGAAAAGGGAAGAAGGGACTGATTAAAGGTAAGGTAAAGGTATATATGAAAATAAACAAAACTAAATTTTAAAAGAAAATTTAAAAGGGAAAGGAAGTAAAAGTTTGGTGAGAAGGAATAGCAAGAAAGGAAAGAGAAAACTATAAATGGGGAAAGATGGCATGGACCGAAATACAGAATCAGTAATCTTAACTGTAAATTTGAATGAGTTGAACTGTCCCATAAAAAAGGAATAGCGGAAAGGATTAAAAACCAGTATCCCAGGGGGCGGAGCCAAGAAGGCCACAAGAAAGGATCCAGTCTTGGGTGCTCTCTGAAAAAACTCATAAACTAAGGACTCTAACTAAGCTTTTGAGAGACAGAACCCACAAAGGGACCCAGAGAGGCAGTTCTTCTACTCAAGGTAACCTGTAAAAGAGCAGAAAGGCTCTGCTCCCTGGGGTCAGTGGGGCTCCCCACCAGAGGTGTGGCCCGCCAGAGCGAAAGAACTTCAGCCTCCCGGAGGCAGCCCCAGCGCTCTGGGAGCCCCAGCTCACAGCAGCAGGGGAGTCTCCTGAGCTACAGCCTGGGGAGCACCAAGCACAAAGTGTGGGAACAGCAGGGGCACCTCTGACAGAGAGAGCACGTGCAGCCCAGCCCTCAGGGCACACAGCAAGCAGCTTGGTCTTTCAGCAGTCCAGATCTGGAAACAGAAGCAGGCAGAGCCAGTAAGCAGAAGCCCCCAGGGCATGAGCACATTGAGCTGAAGGAGGGGAGTGGAGAGAGAGACTGCAGAGCTCTGTCCTCTGCCCATGGAACAGGACTCTGGGGCTCTGACCACATTCAGATCCTGATCACAGTCTAGGCCCCCCCTCCCGGAAGAGCAGCAGGGTCCCCTCTACCTCCCATGGCAGACTGGAGCACATACAGTCATTCACAGACCAGGAGGGAGGACAGAGCCTCACACACTGAGACCCTTGCGGGAGTGCCCAAAAAGCTCAGGAAGCACCCCAAAACCAGGCCCAGGCTGGGAAAATGAGCAAGCAGAGAAATAAGAGGAACACCATTGAGAAATATTTTGCAAATGAACCCAAGAAGGATCAAAATACTCAGTCTGAAGATGAGGAAGCACAAGCTCCTGCATCTAAAGACTCCAAGAAAAACAGAAATTGGGCTCAGGCTATGACACAGCTCAAAAAAGACTTTGAAAATCAAATGAGGGAGTTGGAAGAAAAACTGGGAAAAGAAAGGAGAGAGATGCAGGAAAAACATGAAAATGAAGTCAACAGCTTAATCAAGGAAATCCAAAAAAATGCTGAAGAAAATAGCATGCTAAAAACCAGCTTAGGTCAAATGGACAAAACAGTTCAAAAAGTTATGGCGGAGAAGAATGCTTTAAAAAAGCAAAATTGGCCAGAAGGAAAAAGAGATAAGAAAACTGTCTGAGTAAGACAAATCCTTCAGACAAAGAATAGAATTCAGGGAGATTGATGAGTTTGTCAGAAATCTGGAATCAATACTTCAAAACCAAAAAAAAAAATGAAAAATTAGAAGAAAATGTGAGATATCTCATTGAAAAAAAAAACTGATATGGAAAACAGACTTAGGAAAGATGATTTAAAAATTATTACAGTACCTGAAAGTCATGATCAGGAAAAGAGCCTTGACATCATTTTCAAAGAATTACTACAGGAAAACTGCCCTGATATTCTAGAAGCAGAGGGCAAAATAGAAATGGAGAGAATCCACCAATCCCCCTGAGAAAGAGATCCCAAAAAACCAACCCCTAGGAATATGATAGCCAAGTTCCAGAACTCCAAAGTCAAAGAGAAAATATTAAAAACAGCCAGAAGGACACAGTTCAAATATGGAGCTGCAGTCAGGATCACACAGGACTTAGCAGCAACTACATTGGAAGCTCATAGGGCTTGGAATATAATATACCGGAAGGCAAAAGAGCTTAGAATGCAGTGAAGAATGAACTACCCAGCAAGGCTGAATGTCTTCTTCCAGGGAAAAAGATGGACTTTCAATGAACCGTGGGAATTTCAAATGTTCCTGTTGGAATGCCCAGAGCTGAACAGAAGGTTTGATCTTCAGATACAGGACTCAGATGAAGCATAGACAGTGGAGGAGAAGGGTAAAATAAGAGGGACTTAATGATAATGAACTACATGTATTCCTGAATAGAAAAAGTACACTGATAATACTCATATGAACCTTCTCAGTTAATAGAGCAAGTAGAGGGAGCTTTTATAGTTGAAGCACAAGAGAAAACTAAATTCAAAGATAAAATATGGTATAAAAATGGAGTCACTAGAAAATACAGGGAAATGTAATGGGAGAAAGAAAAAGGAGAGGGGAAATAGGCCAAGATATTTCATATAATATGATTTTTTTTTATTACAATGAGCTATTGCAATGATATGGAAGGGTGGAGACAAGTGGGAATGAGGGAACCTTTGCTCTCATCAGAGGTGTCTAGGAGAAGAAACAACATATATACTCAATAGGGCATAGATATCTGGAGTAAGAAGGAGGGGGGAGCAGGGGGAAGGGGTAGGGCTGTGAATAAAGGAGGAGAGGATGGACCATGGCGGGATAGTGGTCAGATATAACACACTGCAAGGGGCTGGAATTGGAAGGCCTGTCCAGGATGATAAGGCTAGGTGGATTCTGAGCCTAAGGGGTGGTATGGGGGCTCAGGTCTTCTTGGCCCCAGGACCAGGGATCTGTCTGCTGTACCACTCAGCTACCCTACAACAGAGTCAGAGTGAAAGGAGAGAGAAAATATAGTACATGGTAGTGGAGAAATAAGAAAGGAGGGAGTTGCAATCAGCAATGGCAACGTTGGAAAAATATGGAAGTAACTTTTGCAATGGACTTATCATGAACAATGTTATCCACCTGTGACAGAGTTGTTGGTGTTGGAACAAAGACTGAAGCACATTTTTTTTTATTATTATTATTTGGGGGAGGGTGCAGGGCAAATGGGGCTGGGTGGCCTGCCTAGGGCCACATAGCAGGGTGATCTTTGGGTGTCTGAGGCCGGATTTGGACCCCAGTGCTCCAGGCTCAAGGGCCAATGCACTGCCCGCCACCCAGCCACCCCTACTATTATTACTATTTTATTTTATTTTGAGTCTTTTTTTTTTCTTCTTTTTGGTTTTTGCAGGGCACTGGGGATCGGGTGGCTTGCATGTCACAAGGCTGGGTGATTGTTGGGTCTATGGGGCTGGATGTGGGCTCGGTTGCTCGTGGCTTCAGGGATGGTGCTTCGTCCATTGCACCACCTAGCCATACATACAATTATTATTATTATTATTATTTTAATTTTAATTTTTTCTCTCCCCTTTACTTTATTGCTCAAGCAAGTCTATATTCATGGGGGGGAGGGGTATTTTGTTTATTTTTAAACAAGAATATTTTATTAATGTAAAAAAAAATTTGTACAAAATGAGAATAAAAAATTTAAAAATAAACAGTATCCCACAATATGTTGGCTATAAGAAACACATTTGAAGCAGAAAGATACACTCAGGTAAAGGTAAAAGGGTGGAGCAAAATATATTATGCTTTAGCTGAAGTAAAAAAATCAGGTGTAGTGATTCTGTTCTCAGATAAAGCAAAAGAAAATATCGATCTCATTAAAAGATATAAGGAAGAAAACTGCATCTTCTTAAAAGGCACAATATGTATACAACTAGTGGCATAGCATCCAAATTTCTAGAAGAAAAGTTGAGTGAATGACAAGGAGACATAGACAGCAAAACTTTAATAATGGGGGAACTCAATCTCCCTCTCAGAACTAGCTGAATCTAAGTACAAAACAAACAAGAAGGAAGTTAAGGTGAATAAAATCTTAGAAAACTTAGAAAAGATAGACCTCTTGAGAAAATGTAATTGGGATAGAAAAGAATATATATTTTTCTTGACAGTACCTGGCACATATACCAAAATTGATCCTGTATTATGGCATAACAGCCTTATAATTCAAATGTAGAATGGCAGAAATAATAAATACATACTTCTCAGACTATGATGCATTAAAATTACATATAATAAAAGGTCATGAAAGATAAAGCAAAAATTAGTTGGAAATTAGCTTAATTTTAAATAATGAATGAATCAAACAATAAATCATAAAAAATCAATAATTAAATCCAAGAATTATAATAATGACACATCATATGGACATTTATTGGATTCAGCCAAGGCAATTTTGAGGGGAAACTTTATATCTCTAAATGCTTTAGTGAATAAAATAAAGAGATCAAATAATTTGATATACAAATTAAAAATCTACAAAAAAAATAAAAGATCCCCAATTAAATAACAAAATAGAAATTCTGAAAATCAGGGGTGAGATTAATAAAATTGAGAGCAAGAAAACCATTGATCTAGAAAATAAAACTAAGAGTTGGTCTTATAAAAATACAATAAAATAGACAAACCTGTGGTTAATCTGATTTAGAAAAATGAGAAAGAAGATAACCAAATCCCCAGTATCAAATAAGGAACTGGTGAACTAACTAACAATTAGGAGAAAATTCAAGAGATAAATCAGAACTATTTGCACAACTGTATCCAATTAATTTAATAAAGTGGATGAAATGGATGAATATTTATAAAACTACAAATGGCCCAGATTAACAGAAGGGAAAATAGAATATGTAAATAAGACCATAAAAGAAAAACAAATTGAAGAAGCCATCAATAAATTCCCTAAAAAAGAAATCTGTCCAGATGTAGATGGATTTACAACTGAATTTTAACAAGCATTTAAAGAAAAATTACTTCCTCTTTTACATAAAATATTATTAAAAATAGGAGAAAAAGGAGTTCTGTCAAATTCCTTTTTTGACACTAACATGATGCTGATAGCCAATACAGTAAGATACCAAATAGACAAAGAAAATTGAAGACTAATCTCCCTAATGAACACTAATACAAAAATATTAATTAAAATTTTAGCAATGAGATTATAGCAATTTTTTACTAGTATAATATACTGTGATCACATAGGATTTATGCCAAGTAGGCAGGGATGCTTCAAAATTAGGAAAACATTCAGTATAAAAAGCATATCAATAGCAAAACCAAGAAAAGTAATAAAATCATCTCAATAAATACTTGAAAAAGCCTTTGAAGAAATACAACAACCTTGCCTATTAAAAGCACTAGAGCTGTACCAAAAAGAGAAGAAAAAGATATTGAAGGAATCAGAATAGGCAATGAGGAAGCAAAGCCTGCACTCTTTGCAGATGAAATGATGGTATACTTAGAGACCCTGAGAAAATCATTTAAAAAACTCCTTGAAACAATTCAGCAAAATAACAGGATATAAAATAAACTCACATAAATCACAGAATTTCTATAAAGTCCAAGAGCAAGAGTTAGAAAGAGAAATTACAAATAAAAAAATCTACAGACTACATTAAATACTTGGGAATCTATCTCCTAAGACAAAGCCAGAAACTGTATGAACACAATTATTAAACAATTCTCACCCAAGTCAGATCTAAATAATTGGAAAAAAAGACAAATGCTCATGGTTAGTTCAAGCTGATGTGATAAAAATGACAATTATACCCAAATTAAATTACTTATTCAGTGCCATACCAATCAAACTACCAAATAGCTATTTTACTGAGCTAGAAAAAAATAGTAACAAAATTCGTCTGGAGTCAAAAAAGGTCAAGAATAGCAAAGGAACTGCTGAAAATAAGTGTAAAGGAAGGTGGCCTATCTCAACCAGTTCTAAAACTATACTATAAAGCAGCAATCATCAAAACTGCCTAGTACTGGTTAAGAAATAGAGTAATGGATCAGTGGATTAATATAAGTTCAAAAGAAACAGTAGTAAACGACTACAACAATCTACAGCAAACCCAAAGACATCAATATCCGGGATAAGAAGTCACTATTTGAAAAAAGTTAGATAAAAATAGATAGAAGATATAGACATAAAGGGCAATGCCATAGATAAATTGATAGGCCAAGAAAAACTCTATCAAATTTATGGAAAGGGGATAAATTTGTGGTCAAACAAGAATTAGAGCCAGGTCAAGATGGCAGAGAGAAGACAGGCACTGTGATAAGTGCTCCTGGTTTCACTCAAAAATAACATGAAAGAAACCTTTTAACAGAAATTTGATCAATAAAACCTAGGAAAAATAAGCTTGGAGAAAAATACCTACTAAGAAGGTCTGTCTCAGGGTGACCATGGATGAACCAGGAGTGGAGAACAGAGAGCCAGTGCAGGAGCAGCAGTGGGGTGAAGCCAGAGGACCAGCCTTAGCCACAGAGACTTTGGTGAGTGGCAATCCAAGGACTTTAGCTGCAAAAACTTTGACAGAGAGGAGAGTGGCTCTGTTGAGTTCCAGCCTATGGGAGGGTGAGTTCCAGCACAGAGAGATGCAAAGTATGCCTGGAACACAATTAGTTAGACAAGGGACCTGAGCTCCATACATTTTGCAGAACATTCTTAGAAGAAGGAACTATAAACACCCCCACCCTCATCCCCTCAGGCTTGGGTGAAGGCAACAGAGTTCACTCAGCTGAAAGAGAGATTAACGCCCTTCACCATTGTTCAAGGTCAACTCAAATCCCACTGCCAGTCCTCACCAGTCCTCAACAACAGTTGAGCAAATGGAAAACTCCTTCAAAAATAGAATTGACCAATTGGAAAAGGAGTTGCAAAAGTTAAATTAGGAAAATTCTTCTCTAAAAACAAAAATAATAGAATCTGTCAAAATTAATGACTTCATGAGGCAACAAGATTCTGTTAAAGAAAACCAAATGATGGAAAACATAGAAGAAAATATAAAATACCTCATCAACAAAACCACTAAACTCAAGAAAAGATCAAGAAGGGGCAACCTGAGAATTTTAAGTCTTCAGGAAAACATTGGCGAGAAAAAAAATCCTGGACTAAATATTACAGGATTTACTGATGGAAAACTGTCATGATATCATGAAAGCAGAGGGCAAATTAGTTATTGAAAGAATACATCAATCCCCTATGGAAAGAGATCCTAAAATGAAAATACCAAGCATGATTTGACCAAATTCCAGAAGTAACAGATAAAAGAGAAAATCCTGCAAGAAGTCAGAAAGAAACAATTTAAATACCAAGGAACCTCAATAAGGATTACACAGGACCCTGCTGCATCAGCATCAAGGATCAAAGAGCCTGGAATGAGATATTCATAAAAGCAAGGGAGCTTGGAATGCAGCCAAGAATCCACTATCCAGCAAAGCTGAGCCTTTTCTTCCAGGGGGAAAGATGGACATTTAATGAAATGGGAGACTTCCAACATTTCCTAAATAGAAATAGAGCTAAATAGAAAATTTGGACACCAAAAAGAAGGCTCAAGAGACACAAGAATAGATAAAAAAAAGTATAAAAGTAAAGAAAAAACTGCTATCCAATAAGAAGAAACTGCTTATATCCCCACCTGGGAGAAAGATTCTCATAACTCTTGAAAAATGCAAATTTATTACAAAGAACACACTTAATCAGAAGTGATTCACACTCATGATTTATCTGTGAGTCTGTTATCCAATAAGATGAAACTGGCTATATCCCTACTTAGGAGAAAGACTTTAACAAATCTTCAGAATACTAACTCTATTAGAGAGAATATATTTAGCCAGAAATGATGGACACTCATGACTTTTCTGTGACTGGGATAGAATGATATAAAAACAATATCTGCTTAAAAAGAGGAGATGGGAGGATGGAGGAAATCGAATGGGGTAAATCACATTAAATTAAGGACTACAAAAGACTTATTGCAATAGAGTGGAAGAAGGGGGAGGTGAGAACCACCTGAGTCTTCCTCTCATCTGACTTGACAAAGTTAACTTACACACACTCAGTTAAGAAACTTATCTTACCTTTCAAGTATTAAAAAGTGGAGAGTGGGGACAAAGAGGAGGAGATAAAGGGGAACTAACAGAAGGAAGGGAAGGAAGATGGGGGAAAAGGGAAAGAGGAAAGAAAGCAGAGATGGGACATATAGGAGGGCAAACAGACTTAAGGTGGCACTATTCAGAACCAAAACACTGGAGAATATGGATAAAGGGGGGAAAGGAGAAAAATATAAACAAAAAGAAGATAAAAAGGAGGGCAATAAAGAGTTAGTAATTATAAATTTGAATGTGAATGGGATGAACTCTCCCTTAAAAGGTAAGTGAATAGCAGAGTGGATTAAAAAACAGAATCTTATGATATGTTGCTTACAAGAAACCCATTTGACAGGCAGCTAGGTGGCACAATGGATAGACCACTGGCCTTGGAGTCAGGAGTGCCTGAGTTCAAATCCGGTCTCAAACATTTAATAATTACCCAGCTGTGTGGCCTTGGACAAGCCACTTAACCCCATTGCCTTGCACAAAAACCTAAAAAAAAAGAAACCCATTTGAAGATGAGAGATACCTATAGAGTAAAGGTAAAAGGTTGGGGCAAAATATATTTTGCTTCAGCTGAAGTGAAAAAAGCAGGGGTAGCAATCCTAATCTCAGACAAAACATCTTGAAAAATAAATGTCCTGAAAAGAGATAAGGAAGGAAACTATATCCTTCTAAAAGCTACCATAGATAATAAAGTAATTTCAATACTAAAAATATATGGACCAGAGTCCATATATGAGTCTTAGAGGAAAAGTTAAAAGAAATACAGGAAGGTATAGACACCAAAACTCCAGTAGTGTGAGATCTCCACCTCACATTCTCAGATTTAGATAAATCTAGTCATAACATAAACAAGAAGGAAGTTAAGGAGGTAGTTAAATAAAGTGTTACAAAACCTAGATATGATAGACTTATGGAGGAAATTGAATGGGGTTAGAAAGGAATATACTTATTTTTTGTAGTACATGACACTTGCACAAAAATTGACCATGTACTAGGGCATAAAAACCTAATGATCAATTGCAGAAAGCCAGAAATAATGAATATAGCTTTCTCAGATCATAATGCAATAAAAATCATATGCAATATTGGGCCAGGGAGATATAGATCCAAACCTAATTGGAAACTAAATAATCTTATTTTAAAAAATGAGTGAATCAAACAACAAATTATAGAAAGAATTAAGTATTTCATTCTAGATAATGACAATACCAAAACCTCTGGGATTCACTCAAGGCTGCTGTCAGGGGATATATTATAACTTTTAATGCTTACATGAATAAATTAGAGAATGAGGAAATAAATTAATTAAATAATGCAACTAAAAAATAAGAGAAAGAAGAAATTAAAAAACCCCAACTAAATACCTTATTAGAAATTCTTAAAATTAAAGGAGAAATTTAAAAAAGAAAGAAGAAATCAAATTGCTATTATCATAAATGAAAGAGGTGAATTCATCAACAATGAGGAGGAAATTAAAGTAATAATTTAGAATTATTTTGCCCAATTCTATGTCAATAGATTTGACAATCTAAGTGAATATTTACAAAAAATATAAGTTGCCCAGGTTAAATGAAGAGGAAATTAAATACCTAAATAAACCCATCTCAGAAATAGAAATTCAACAGGCCATTATGGAACTCATCCAAACTTTCTGGAGAGCAATTTGGAATAATGCCCAAAGGACAACAAAAATGTCCATACCCTTTGATCCAGCAATACTACTACTAGGTTTATATCCTGAAGAGATCATGAGAAGGGGTAAAAATATGACTTGTACAAACATATTCATAGAAGTTCTGTTTGTGGTGGCAAAGAAATGGTAATTGAGGGGATGTCCATCAGTTGGGGAATGGCTGAACAAACTGTGATATATGTACATTATAAAACATTATTGTTCTATTAGAAACCCGGAGGGATGGGGTTTCAGAGAAGCCTGGAAAGCCTTGCATGAATTGATGCTGAGCAAGATGAACATAATCAAAGGAACATTATATTCCCTAACAGAAACATGGGGGTGCTGATCAATTGGGATGGACCTGTTCATTCCATAAGTGTAATAAACAGGGAAAATTTTAGGGTATTTATGATGGAGAATACCTTCTGTATCCAGATAAAGAACTGTGGAGTTTAAACAAAGATCAAAGACTATTGCCTTCAGTTTTGTTGTCTTGTATACTACATAATATTACAATCCCTAATATTTTATTTTTTCCTCAAGGATTTGTATTTTCTCTCAACATATTCAATTGTGATCAATGTATAGCATGGAAACAATGTAAAGATTATCAGATTGCCTTCTGTGGGGCGAAGTGGGGAGGGAAGGGAGGATGGGGAAAGAAGTATAAAATGCAAGACCTTACTTAAAATGATAGGTAGAAACTACTAATCTATATAATTGGAAAACAAATAAATATTTACATAAAAATTTTACAAGTCATTCCCCAATTGGAAAATGGTCAAAGAATATGAATAGACAGGTTTCAAATGAAATGAAAGCTCTACACAATATATGATAAAATGCTCCAAATCATTATTGATTTGAGAAACGTAAAAATTAAAATAACAATGAGGTATCACTTCATTACTCTTAGATTTGTCAAGATGAGAAAAGGGAAAATGATTAAGGTTGGAGAGTTTGTTTGGAGGATTGGGACATTGGTTGAACTGTGAAATGATTCAGCCATTCTGAAGAGCAATATGGAATTAGTCCCAAAGAGCAATAAAAATGTTCATTCCCTGTGACCCAGCAATTCCAGTTCTAGACTTATATCCAGAAGAAATCATAAAACATGTGAAAAGTCCCTCATGTTCCAAGATAGTCATAGCAGCTCCTTTTGTACTGTCAAAGAATTGGAAATTTAGGGGATGTCCATCCATTGGGGAATGGATAAACAAGTTATGTTACATAAATAGTTCAGAATATTATTGGTCTAAAAGAAACCATACATGGTCAGACTCTAGAGAAGCAAGGAATGATTTACAGGATCCAATGCTGAGCAAAGGGAGCTAAATCAAGAAAACAATGTTCGCATTAGCAACAACATTGTGAGATGATCAACCTTGATGGAAGAAGCTCCTCTCAGCACTTCAGAGAGCTAGGATAACCACATTAGACTGGTTGTGGACGATGTTATCCCCATCCAGAGGAAGAAAAACAAAACAAAACAAATCAAAACAAAAACACAAAAAACCCAAACCTTCAGAATCTGATGGACACTTTCTAAAAATTATCTCTTATATATCTCCCTTAAGCCTAATTCTTCATACAAAAAATTACTAATCTGTAAGCATGTTTATCTTAATATGTATGTATGTTATTAGCATAACTGTTCACCATTGAGGACAGGGGTATGGGAAGGGAGGGTGAAAGTTAATTTTGTAACAAAGATATTCATCACAAAATAAATATATAGATGAGGGAAAAACACTAGAATATTTAGGAATAAGTGAAGTTTATCTTAAAATAATAAGTATTTATCTAAAATATCAGCAAATGTTATATGTAATGGGGATAAACTTGGAGAATTTCTAATAAGATCAGGGGTAAAACAAAGATGCCCATTATTACAATTATTCAATATGGTATTAAATATATTAGTTTTAAAATAAAAGAAGAGAAAGAAATTGAAGAAATAAGAATTGACAATAAGGAAACAAAGCTTTCACTCTTTATAGATGATATGATAATATATTTAGAGAACCTGATAAAATCATGTAAAACACTTCTTGAATCAAAAAATTCAGCAAAGTAGCAGGATATAAAACAAACCCACCTAAATCATCAAGATTTCTATATATGAACACCAAAGTCCAAGAGCAAAAGATAGAAAGAGAAATTCCATTTAAAGTAATTGTAGACGATAATAAATAATTGGGAATCTGCCTCCCCAGACAAACTTAGAAACTCAGTTACAAACCTATGAACACAGTTACAAAGTACTTCTCAACCAAATAAAGTCAGATCCAAATAACTGAAAAGTCAATTGCTAATGATTGTAAAGTTAATATAAAAAATGACAATTCTACCCAAATTAAATTTTTTATTCAGTGCATACAAATCAAACTATCTAATAATTTTTTTACTGAGCTAGAAAAAATAAAAACCACAAATCTAGAGTAACAAAAGGGCAAGACTAGCAAGGGAACTGATCAAAAAGATGCAATGGAAGGTGGCCTAGCTCTATTGATCTAAAAATATATCATAGAGCAGCAGTCATCGAAATTGCCAGTTACTGGTTAAAAAATAAGAAAGGGTTCAGTGGGTTAAAATAGGTTCAAAAGAAACAGTCATAAACTACAGTAATCTACAGTTTGATAAACCCAATGATAGGATAAGAATTGACTATCTGACAAAATTTTTTGGGAAAACTGGAAAATAGTATGGCAAAAACCAGGCATGACTCACAGGATTTAGACATAAAGAGCAATACCATAGATAAATTAATAGACCAAAAATATTCTATCTGTTTATGCAAAAGCAATAAATTTAGGAACAAACACGAATTAGAGTACATTATAAACTGAAAAATGAGTGATTTTGACTATATTAATTTAAATAGTTTTTGCACTAATAAAATCAATCCTACCAAAATTAGAAGCAAAGCAGAAACCTGAGAAACAATTTTCACAACAGGAGTTCTGATAAAGGTTTCATTTATACCATAGATAGAGAATTGCATCAAAGTTATGAGTTTGCACATCTTTTCCCAATTGATAAATAGTTAAAAGGATTGAATAGACAATTTTCAAATGAAGAAATTAAAGTTATATATAATATATTATATATATATATATATATAATTATATGAACAAATGCTCCAAATCTTTATTGATTAGAGAAATGCAAATTAAAATAACTCTGAGTTATCACCTTACATCTATCAGATTGACAAATATAAGAAAAAGGTAAAATGATCACTGTTAGAGTGTTTGTGGGAGGATGGGGGGACATTAATGCACTGCTGGAAGTAGAGCAATGTGGAACTATACCCAAAAAGCAATATAACTGATTGCACTCTTGGACCCAACAATTTCAATTCTAGACCTATATCCAGAAAAAAATCATAGAAAATAGGAAAAGTCCCACATTTTCCAAAATATTCATAGGTAGTTATTTTTGTAGTGGCAAAAAATTGGAAATTGATAGGATATCCATCAACTGGAGACTGGTTGAACCAGTAATTATATATGAACATTATGGAATATGATTGTTCTATGAGAAACCATAAATGGTTGGACTGTAGAGAAGCATGGAATGAATTACAGTATCTGATGCTGAGAAAAGTTAGCTAAAACAAGAGAATATTCTATACCTTAACAACAACAATGTAAGATAATCAACCTTGAGGGATGCAGCTCCTCTTAGCAATTCAGAGATCTAGAACAACTCTATGAGACCAACTATGGACAATGCTATTCCCATCCAGAGGAAGAAAAACAAAACAAAACCAAATGAACACTAATGTACTTTTTAAAAAATGTTTTTATGGTTTAATTATTTTTATATTATTACAATAATGTTGTTTTACTGTTTTTTAAATTAATTATTTTCATCCATTTGTACATACATATTTCCAAGTTAAAATTTCCCTCCACCCTCCCTTCCCACCCTCTCCCCTCAACAGGGAACACCTAGGTTAGCATTTTACATACATAATTTTGTTAAACATATTTGCAAATTAGTAATTTTTTGCATGTGGAATTCAGATTAAGGGAAAGAGATACATAAGAGATAATTGTTATAAAGTGTTCAACAGATTTGTAAGTATTGAGTTTTTTTATGTATTTTATTTTGTTTTTCTTCTTTTGAATGGGGATAGTATAGTATAGTCAAATACAGTTGTCCTAGCTCTCTGGATTGTCGAGAGGAGCTTTTTCACTCAAGGTTGTTCTTCTCCTAATGTTGTTATCTTGGCTCTATTCCTTTTGCTCAGCATCAGTTCCTGTAAATAATGCCATACTTCACTAGAGTCCAATAATTTATGGTTTCTATGAAACAATAATATTCTATAATATTCGTTTACTATAACTTGTTTAGTCATTCCCTAATAATGGGCAGCTGCAATGAATATTTTGGAACATGTAGGACTTTCCCCATTTTTACAATTTCTTCTGGATATAGACCTAAAGTTGGAATTGCTGGGTCAAAGGGTATGAACAGTTTTATTGCTATTGGGCATAGTTCCATATTGCTCTCCAGAAAGGTTGGATCCATTCACAACTCCACGAGCAATGCATCAGTGTCCCAATCTCTTCACAACCTCTCCAATATTGATCATCTTCCTTTGATCTCATCTTGCTTAATGATTATGCCACATAGTTGTTTTAATTTATAATTCTCTAATCAATAGCGAGTTGGAATATTTTTATTTGATTATATATGGTTCTAATTTCTTCATTTGAAAACTGTTTGTTCATGTCCTTTGTACATTTATCATTTGGAAAATGACTTATGAACTTATAAATTTGATGCAATTCTCTATATAGTATAGAAATGAGACCTTTATCAGAACTCCTGCTTGTGAAGATTGTTTCCCAGCTTTCTGCTTTTCTTCTCATTTTGGCAGGATTTATTTTATTAGTGCAAAACCTTTTTAATTTAATATAGTCAAAATCATTCATTTTGCAGTTTATTATGTACTCTAATTCTTGTTTATTCATAAATTTATTGCTTTTGCATAAATCAGATCGAGTATTTTTGGTCCATTAATTTATCTATGATATTGCTCTTTATGTTAAATCCTGTACCAAATTTGAGCTTATTTTGGAATAAGGTATGAGATGTGGATCTATGCCTAGTTTTTGCCATATTCTTTCCAGTTTTCCCAACAATTTTTGTCAAATAGTGAGTTCTTATCCCAGGGGCTGATGTCTTTGGGTTTGTCAAATAGTAGATTGTTGTAGTCATTTATTGCAGTTTCTTTTGAATCTCTCCTAATCCACTAATCCATTCTTGTATTTCTTAATCAACACCAGACATTTTTGATGAGTGCTGCTTTATAATATAATTTGAAATCTGAAAAAGCTAGACTACCTTCTTTTATTTTTTTCATCATTTCCCTTGCTATTCTTAACCTTTTGTTACTCCAGATTAATTTTGCTACTATTTTCTAGCTCAGGAAAGTAGTTATTTGGCAGTTTGATTGGTATGACACTGAAAAAGTAATTTAATTTGTGTAGAATTGTCATTTCTGTTATATTAGCTCAACCTAACCATGAGCAATTGACATTTATCCAACTATTTAGATATGACTTTATTTGGGTGAGGAGAGCTTTATAATTGCATCCATACAATTTCTGGGTTTGTCTTGGTACATAGATTCCCATGTTATTTAAATTTGACAACAGTTATATTAAATGGAATTTCTCTATCTATTGCTCTTGGGCTTTGTTGTTTATATATAGAAATGCTGATGATTTTTTTGCATTTATTTTAAATCCTGCTACTTTGCTGAATTTGTTAATTGTTTCAAGTTTTTTTAGATGATTTTCTAGGATTCTCTGAATATGCCATCATATCATCTGCAAAGAGTTTTGCTTCCTCACTGTTTTCTCATGCAATTTCTTTTCCTTCTCATTGCTACTGCTAGCATTTCTAATACTATATTGAATAGTAATAATGATAATAGACATCCTTGTTTTATCCTTGAATTTATTGGAAATGCTCTGAGTTTATTCCCATTAAATAGAATATTTATTTATGGTTTTAGATGGATACTATACATTATTTTTAAGGAAAAACTCAATTTATTGCTATACATTCTAGTGTTTTTAATAAGAAAGGATGTTGTATTTTATCAAAGGCTTTTTCAGCATCTACTGAGATAATCATATTGTTTCTGTTGGTTTTACTGTTGATATGTTTAATTATGTTGAATGTTTTCCTAATGTTGAACAATCCCTGTCTGTGTGGTATAACTCCAATCTGAACATTGTGTATTATCCTGGTATTATCCTGGTATTATCCTTGTTATAGTCCCTCTGCTAAAATTTTACTTAAGATTTTTGCATTAATATTAGTTAGGGAGATTGGTCTATAATTTTCTTTACTGTTTTGTTCTTGATTTAGGTATCAGTACCATATAGTCTGGCAGAACTCTTTCCTCTTCTATTTTTTAAATAGTTTATGTAGAATAGAAATTAACTTATCCTTAAAACTTTGGTAGAATTCATTTGTAAATCCATCTGGACCTGAAGATTTTTCCTTAAGGAGTTTATTGATAGTTTATTTAATTTATTTTTCTGAAATGGAGTTAAGTAATTTATTCCCACATCTGTTAATATAGGCAATTTACATTTTTGTAAATATGCATCCATTTCATTCAAGTTGTCAAATTTATTGGCATACAGTTTGGCAAAGTAGGTCCGAATTATCTTTTCAATTTTGTCCTCATTGATGGTTAGTTCACCCTTTTATTTTTTGATACTGGTAATTTGGTTATAAAATATTTTTGTTGTGACAGTAAATATAAATGCCTTTCTTCCAAAAAAGTAGAGAAACCTCAAGAAAAGTGAAATGAAAGAAAAAAGTGTACTTCAGTCTCTATTCAAATTTCAGCTACTCTATCTCTGGGATGAATTGCCTTCTTTATCATAAGTCCATTAGAAAAGTTGTTTTGATATCTTTTCCCACAGTCACTATTATTAAATGTATTTCCTTCTTTTTTTAAGAAAGTTTTTTTTATTTTGAGTTTTACAATTTTTCCCCGATTCTTGCTTCCCTCCCCTCACCTCTAACAGAAAGTAGTCTGTTAGTCTTTAAATTGTTTCCATAGTATACATTGATTTAAGTTGAATGTAATGAGAGAGAAATCATATCCTTAAGGAAGAAAAATAAAGTATAAGAAATAGAAAATTATATAATGAGATAACAGGGTTTTTCCCCTGCAATTGAAGGTAATAGTCTTTGGTCTTTATTCAAACTCCAAATTTCTTTTTCTGGATATAGATGATATTCTCCATCACAGATGGTCCTAAATTGTCCCTGATTGTTGCACTGATGGAATGAGCAAGTCCCTCAAAGTTGATAATCACACCCCCATGTTGCTGTTTATTTCTGGTTCTGCTCATCTTGTTCAGCATCCATTCATGCAAATCCTTCCAGGTTTCCTTGAATTCCCAACCCTGCTCTGAATGTTTTTGTACGAGTGATGTTTTTACCCATTTTCATAACCTCTTCAGGGTATAGATCCAGTAGTGGCATTGCTGGATCAAAGGGTATACACATTTTTTTGCCCTTTGGGCATAATTCCAAATTGATCTCCAGAAAGGTTGGATGAGTTAACAGCTCCATCAATAATGTATTACTGTCTCAGATTTCCCACATCCCTTCTAACAATGATCATCATCCTTTCTGGTCATATTGACCAGTCTGAGAGATGTGAAGTGGTACCTCAGAGATGCTTTAATTTGCATTTCTCTAATAAGTAGTGATTTAGAGAAATTTTTCATATGACTATTCCATAGTCATTTCCTCATCTGTAAATTGCCTTTGCATATCCTTCGACCATTTGTCAATTGGGGAATGGATTTTTAAAAAAAATTTCTCTCAGTTCTCTGTATATTTTAGAAATGAGTCCTTTGTCAGAAGTACTAGTTGTAAAAATTGTTTCCAAACTTACTACATTTGTTTTGATCTTGATTAACATGGTTTTGTCCGTGCAAAAGCTTTTTAATTTAACATAATCAAAATTATCCAGTTTGCTTTGAATGAAGTTCTCCATCTCTTCCTTGGTCATAAACTACATCCCTTTCCATAGATCTGACAGGCTAAACTGGACCTCATTCCAACCCCTGGTCCTGGTGAAATAGACCTTTTAATTTGCCTTGGACTGGTCTTTCTGTGGGTTCTGCCTCTCTAAATTTTGATTAGAGTCATAATTTGACAACTTTTGGAGTTTTCTGGGGAATGAGCTTCCAGGAACTCTTGCTGTCATGGAGCATCAATCCTTGATCATGTATTTCTTTCTACTCCAAACCTCTACACTCTCCTTATTCTATTCTCTCTCTCTCTCTCTCTCTCTCTCTCTCTCTCTCTCTCTCTCTCTCTCTCTCTCTCTCTCTCTTTTCACACTATCCAAGCTCAGAAGTATGTTGCATCTGATTACCCTCTCCCACGAAGTTTCCTTCCATCACCTACTCCCACTGTTCTCCTTCCTTGTTGCCCTTATCCCATCCCTTTTCTCTCATTTTTCTCTAGGGTAAGATAAATTTCTATACCTTATTAAGTGTGTATGTTATTTCTTCACTGAACCATTTCTGATGAGAATAAAGACTCATTAATTCCCCTTCACCTTCCCCACTTCTACTTCATTGAAAAAGCTTTTTCTTGACTCTTTTAAGTGAAATATCTTACTGCATTCTACCACTCCTTTCCCTTCCTCACAGTACTTTCCTTTATCACCCATTGACTCCAACTTTATATTATATTAAACCATTATATTCAATTCCTCCTGTGCCTTAAATATGTGCCTTATGTATGCTCCTTCTAACTGCTCTTATAAATGAGAGGGTTCATCCCATGCAGGAATGCACACAGTTCAACATCATTAAGTTCCTGATAATTTATCCTTCTCATCCACCCTCTCTATGCTTCACCTGAGTCCTGTACTTGGAGATCAAACTTTCTGTTCAGCCCTGGTCATTTCAACAGGAAAGTTTGATAGGCCTGTTCATTGAAAAATCCATCTTTTCCCCTGAAATAGGATGTTCAGTCTTGCTGGGTAGTTGATTCTCAGTTGTAAACCAAGCTCTTTTTGCCTTCCAGAATATTGTATCCCATCTCCACCATCATGTCCTTAATGTAGATGCTGCCAAATCTTGTGTAATTCTGACTGTAGAGCCATGGTAATTGAATTGTTTCTTTCTGGCTGTTTGTAATATTTTATCTTTGACTTGGAAATTTTGGAATTTGACTCTAATATTCCTGGGATTTTTGGGGGGGATCTCTTTCAGGAGGTGATCAGTGGATTCCCTCAATTTCTATTTTACCCTCTGCTTCTAGTATCTCGGCAATTTTACTGCATTATTTCTTTTAAAAAATGAAGCCTAGGCTCTTTTCCTGGTCATCATTTTTGAGTAGCCCAATATTTTCTAAATTATCTCTCTTGTATCTATTTTCCAAGTCAGTTGTTTTTCTAGTGATGTATTTCACATTTTCTTCTAGTTTTACATTCTTTTGGCATTTTTTATTATTTCTTGATTCCTCACAAAGTCATCAGCTTCTTTTATATCCATTCTACATTTGAATGAGTGATTTTCTTCAGAGAACTTTTTTTATCTCCTTTTCCAGCTGACTGATTCAGCTTTTTTTTAAGGCATTCTTCTCCACATTTGACTTTTGGATTTTTTTCCCTTTGGCCTAAACTGGTTTTTAACATGTTATTTTCTTCAGCATTTTTTTTTTGCATTTCTTTCACTAAGCTTATTGACTTGATTTTCAAGATTTATCTGTATCACTCTCATTTCTCTTCCCAATTTTTCTTTCGCCTTACTTACATGTTTCTCAGGTTTTTTTTTTGACCTTTTCTGTTGCATGAGTCCATTTCCTATTTCTCTTGGAAGCTGTGGATACAGAATCTTCGACTTTGTCATCATCTGATTTTGATCCCCCATGGGACCAACATAATTTTCTAAGGTCACGTTCTTCTTTTTCTGTCATTTGCTCATTTCTTCAGCTGTATTTACTGCATTTCCAAAGCTTTGGGGGGTTTTGAGACACCCCACAGAGACTTTAATTCTTCCAAGGTCTTGTGAGAGGCTCTGACTGCTCTCTTGCCTGTACTCTGGTCTATGCATGACCACAGGCCCTGCTTTCTGCCCTGGAGCTGTGAGTAGATTCCCTGCTCCATTATGTTGGTATGGAGGCCCAGACTTTGACCTGGTTGTGAATGTGGGCAAACAGCAGAGTCCTGCCCAGGGAGAACAGACAGACCTCTGCAGTCTCTCCCAACTCCCTTATTGCTTGTGGACTGCATGCTCTGGAAGAGCTGGGTGGCTCTACAGTTTCCCATTGCAAGTTCCCACTGCAGGGCTGCTCCATGCTGTGGTATGGCTGAGTTGCACCTCTTTCCAACCCATGGTCCTGGTGAAATAGACCTTTTAAGTTGCCTTGGACTGGGAAATTGTATCACTCAGTCATTCTGTGGGTTCTGCCTCTCTAAATTTTGACTAGAGTCATAATTTGACAGCTTTTGGAGTTTTCTGGGGAATGAACTTCCAGGAACTAATGCTCTCATGATCCCACCTTGACTCAACTCCTACATGCACTTAAAAAAAATCTCTTATGCATTTCTTTCCCTTAATCTTAATTACTCATACTAAAAATGACTAATCTGTAAACAGGTTTAAAACAAATGTGTAAGTACAATATTAACTTGACTCTTTTCCACTGAGGGGAGAGGAATGGAAAGAGGGGGTTGAAAGGAAATTTTGTAAGTTAAAAATATGAATATACATATTTAGGAATGTTGGAAAATGTTCATTATGTGTTATGAAAAATAAAATATCATTAAAAAGGAAAATATGTATATGCTTATAAGTTTATCAATTAAAGAAATTTTGCAGTCATGTCAATAATGGTGAAAATAGTCAAGGAAGAAAAAGGAAAAAAGAGGAGGAAAAGAGAAGGCAAAGAATGAAGAAAAGGAGAAGGAGAAAGAGGAGGAGGAGAAAAAGAAGGAGTAGAAGCAGGAAAAGGAGGAGAGAAGGACAAGAACAAGAACAGGATAAAGAAAGGATATGAACAACAAGAAAGCAGCAGCAGTAGTAGCAGGAGCCTTGGACACAGAGTAAGTCAACACATGAGTTAAGAAGTTCTTAATGAAATCTAATTTGGGCTACACAGGAGTAGAAAAAAACTGCATAGTATCTACCATGTACATAAGGTTACAAATTTATCCCCTTTATCTTATTAACTTGCATTTATATAGTGATTTACATTTTATAAGGCATATTCTTCACAATAATTCTTTGAATTAGGTAATATAAGTAATATTTGTTATTCCAATTTGTATATAAGGAAACTAATATTCAGAAAAACTTGTTCAAATTTATATTTTTCATAATGTAAATAGTATATGAATCCAGGCTTTCTGATTTCTAATTCAGTATAAATTCCATTATACCATCTTTTCTCATGTTGCCAATCACTTTGATACATTATAGAAATATATGAAAAGAAGATTCCTTATTTTCATATACCCTAATATTTAGGCACAGTTGCTTTCATTAAAACTATACTTTGCCATTTTTTTTCAACCATAATAAAAAATAAGTCAGTAAAGATAAATAAGCAGCTGAAAGTATTTCTGGAAAAGTCATTCAGATTACTCAAGGAAGCTAATGCACTGCATGGAATTTAGGATTTTGTATGATGAGAATTTTCCAAAGGGATTGAAAAATCTTTCTACTTTTGAATCCACAGGGAATCTGTGGAAAGGCATAAAATGATGCTGCTCTGTAAAGCAGGTTGTACTTGAAATGCTCAATAAGGCCATGTTTGATTGAAAACTAGGTTAGAGTCAGCCACTTAATCTTCAAGCATCTGTTGAGACACACACTGAGAACACTTATGCCAACATTTGAAAATAGGGCATGCTTCTTCAATTACATTCCAGTTGTTCTTTGCACTGTCTCTAAAAAGAATAAGTTAGAAAAACTCACTATGATGAAGCAAACATATGCAGAGCAAGGATGAGGGATTGACAATGTGTGAAAAGATCATAGGATAATAAATTTAAAGATGGAACAGACCTCAGCAATTACCTAGTCCACTTACTCTTTTAGAAATGAGTAAATGGAGGTTCAGCAAGTTTCAATGATTGGTTCAAGATCATATAAGTAACGTTTGTCTGAAATAGAATATGAACCTAAGTGTGTTGACTTCCAAACCTGTAAACTCCATTGTACCCAGATATAACTCTGTACTCTTAATCATATTCTCACCCTTCACCTTCAGACTCCTCTTTGATAAGAGAAAAAAAAGTGATCTTCAAAAAATGCATGGTTAAAGGAGAAGAAAAAATGTTCATGAAATGGATGAATAGAAATGATAAATGAAAGATTTTCTAAAATATGATAGAAAGATCTTTGGGCTTAGAATAAAGGCAACCTGACTTCATTTACAGGCTGTGAAAAGGTATTCAAAGGAACTAATATGTCTGTATTAATTTTCATATTTCCCAATAGGTAGGCACAATTGCTTTCACAGAAATTACACTTTGCATTTTTTCAACGAGAATTAAAAAAATAAACTAAGTCAATAAAGATAAACTTTTGAAAGTATTTCTGAAAAAGCCATTTAGATTATTCAGGGAAACTAATGCACTGAATGAAATTTTGGGATCTGTATGATGAGAATTTTATACACACAGAGCATATACAGAGGTATATAACATATTTGTATATTTCTTTAATGTGTATATGTATCTATTTCTGCAATTAATACATGTAAATTTAGAGTAACATTTTATATATTATAAATACATATGTCCTTCATCACTAATGCACTCTACACCATAGTTTCCTTAACTGTAAAATGAAGATGCTATTATTATATGTATAAGTGTAATATATATTACATATATTAATTTATCCTACCTCATGTAATTATTATGATATTTTAGTCTAAAAATTAAAATGTTTTAATCTTAAAAACATGTTTTTCAGGGCAGCTAGGTGGCACAGTGGATAGAATACCAGTGACTTGAGTTCAAATCTGTCTCAGTCACTTAATAATTACCTAGCTGTGTAATCTTGGGCAAGTCACTTATCCCCATTACCTCACAAAGAGAGAGGGGGAGGGGGAGGGGGAGGGGAGGGGGAAGGGGAGATGGAGAGGGAGAGGACATTTGTCTTATCAATTAGAATGTAATCTCATTAAGGGTATGATCTGTTTTGCTTTTGTCTTTGCTTTTCCTGGTGCTTATTAGCACATAGCAGATACTTTGAAATAGTTGTTGATGATGAAATGTTAGTCACATTGTCTATCAGAAATAAGTGGAGAAATTCAAATTTTCTACTCTGCTTTGCTACATTTAGTTGCTATTTTCTTTCTTTTTCTTGATAGCTTATGATCTTCAGAAACCAACAATAGGGCAAAAGCATGCAATCTTCCTATTTCAAGAAGCAACTGGGATGTATATGCCTATACAAAATACAGCTATCTTTAGAAATCTAAGTTTTATGTTCTAGCTCTGTTTATTAGCTTCTTTAAATTTCAGCATCCTCATTTAAAAAAAAATGGGATGTCTAGTATCTAATGAAACTGTCCCCAAAAGAAATAGGAAACAATTTTTACAATTCGTATTTCTGACAAAGGACTCATTTCTAAAATACATAGAGAACTGAGTCAAATTTGTAAAAAAAAAAAATAAGCCATTCCCCAATTGACAAATGGCCAAAGCATATGCAGAGGCAATTTACAGATGAGGAAATCAAAGCTATCCATAGTCATATGAAAAATTGCTCTAAATCACTACTTATTAGAGAAATGCAAATTAAAGTATCTCTAAAGTACGATTTCACACCTCTCAGACTGGCCAATATGACCAGAAAGGTCAATGATCAATGTTGGAAGGGATGTGGGAAATCTGGGGTACTAATGCATTGCTGGTGGAGCTGTGAGCTCATCCAACCTTTCTGGAGAGCAATTTGGAATTTGCCCAAGGGGCAATAAAATTGTGCATATCCTTTGAACCATTAATACCACTATTGGGTCTATACCCTGAAGAGATCATGAAAAGGGTAAAAACATCATTTGTACAAAAATATTCATAGCAGCTCTATTTGTGGTGTCAAAGGAAACTGAGTGAATGTCCATCAATTGAGGAATGGCTGAACAAATTGTGGTATATGTATGTTACTGAACACTATTGTTCTATTAGAGACTAGGAGGGATGGGAATTCAAAGAAGCCTGGAAAGATTTGCATGAACTGATGCTGAGTGAGATGAGCAGAACCAGAAGAACATTGTACACCATAACAGCAACATTGGGTTGATCATCAATCTTAATGTATTTACTCATTTCATCAGTGTAACAAGCAGGAACAATTTTGGGGTGTCTGTGATGGAGTCTACCATCTATATTCAAAGAAAGAATTGTTGAGTTTAAACAAAGAATAAAGAATATTACCTTTAATTTTTGTTAAAAAGTTATCATATTATGCAATTTTTCTCTCTTATATTTTATTTTTTTCCTTAAGGATATGATTTCTTTCTCAACACATTCAGTTTTGATCAATATATACCATGGAAACAATGTAAAGACTAACAAACTGCCTCCTGTGGAGGGTGGGGGGGAGGGAAGCAAGACTAGGGGGAAAATTGTAAAAATTAAAAAACTGTCCTCTTTATGAATTTACAATAGGAGAATGTAACATAAAAATAGATAAATACAAGTCAATTTGGGGAAAATTGAGAAGATAAATAAAGACTAAACTGAAGAGGTAAGACTTAAACTGAATGAGGGATGAGGAAGATAGTGATTGCAAAGAAATTGAGGTGAGAAAGGAATATAATTCCAGATTTGTTGGACAGTATAAGCAAAAAGCAGATAGGCTCTATTTTCCTCTGGTTTTATAACAGTAGCTACCACATGACAGGAAGGCATTTCCATAGAGCAATAAATAATTTTTCTCACCTTCTACACCAAGGTTTATCTTTTTATACTTCTACAACAATTAAATCAAATTAATAATCACATGAGTAATCTCCCCTTAACCCTAAATAGAAACCAAATTGTTTTATTGATAAGCAGGTGTCTTCTAAATCATTTCTCAACTGCTAGTACAAAAAAAGGCCCTGTAATTTTTTTAAGGAATTGACACATTTAAAATTCTGTCATAATCCCTATTAAAGGACTCGGTTTTTTTGCAATGTAGTCAAGAATTCATAAACTCTCTGGGTCTGAGAATTAGTTGAAGAATCCCTCTTTACTTTCATTCAAAGATTCAATATTGCTATAAGTTAGCTAAAGGATCCTATGTGATTCAAAGATATTCCAATTTACCACAATTATAATCCAATGAAAATTCTATTAACAAATCAAATGATCATTTATCATGCCTTATATTAGGTAAAAGAAAAAAAATTCTCAATAATTTCATTCCCTAGTCAAAGACTTTCTAGAAATGAGTTATCAAATCAAAATTGGGGAAAAGAAAACTGCCAATTAAAAGGAATCTGAACAAAATTTCAGTTTGTAGAGAAACTTCTAATGAGGCAACAACTTAAAGACCTGGAAAACTGAAAAGTGATGAAACAAAGAATATCTAAAGGAGAAGGAAAAGGAACAAGTATTTGTTAAGTGACTACTATGTATTAAGCACAGGGTTAAGTGCTTTACACAAATTCTTACCTTACAATCAAAATTGAAAAGCAATTATGTGGGGCAGCTAGGTGAATAAAGCACTGGCCCTGGAGTCAGGAGTACTTGGGTTCAAATCAGGTCTCAGACACTTAATAATTACCTAGTTGTGTGGCCTTGGGCAAGCCACTTAACCCCATTTGCCTTGCAAAAACAAAAAAAATCCTAAAAAAAAAAGCAATTATGCATATAAAATAGACTACTTTTTCAAAACCTGAATAATCTAGATAAAAACAAATTGCAAGTAGAGGAGGAGCTATTTGTCAGGAATGTGGTAGGACATCCCTGAAGGGAGAGTAGTTACATCAGATGACCTCAAAGTTCTTTCTAGCCATAGGATTTTATGGATCTTTAAATGTCTTTATTCATTGCTTACTTTTTACTGTATCAACTTGATTGTCTGAAGGTAATTAATAATCTGTTCCAGATAATGATAGGAGTTAAAAGCAAGGAAATCTCTATAACAATAGATCCTAAACCCCTAGGAAAAAAAAATAGTACAATATTCAAAAAAAAGACAGAATCTGTGGTTAATGCAGAAAAGAGCATTAATAAATGCATATTAGAAAGGGTTTGACTTCCTACTAAAGCTTAAACTAAACCATTTTTTATACATATACACATAATTATATATATATATGTATATATATATATATATATATTACACCAATAACTTCTAAAGAATTCTTTCTTATATCTCTGAGATTTTGCATTCTCTTTCATCTTTTTCTCTGTAATTATTTATGCTTGGATGTTTGAAATTTAAATTTTTCTCCTCTCTCTCTCTCTCTCTCTCTCTCTCTTTCACTCTCACTCTCATTCTCGTTCTCTTTCTCTCACAGAGAGACACATACACACACACATACACTCACTTGTACATTCACACATACAGCAAGTTTTGTTTGCACATAATTGATTCATCTTTCAAATTAGATTTCTTTGAGTAAATATTACTTTTTCAATTATAAGTATATTCACTATGCAAAGGAGAATCTATGGAATTTGTTAATCCAAAATAACATCACAAATTCATGAAACATTGTGTTGCAACTAGATTTATTACAGGAAAAATGACCACAAATATGGAACCCTAAAGCAACACAAAGAATTTGCAGCCATAGGGAATTTTGCATATTTATCACAGTAAAATAAAGGAAGAGAGAAAAGAATTCTCCTCTTAAAGGGGAAGGGCATGAGAGAAGAAAAGGTTCAGGGAAAGGTGGAGGGAAAAGGACAAATCTCCTGAAGGGGAGGAACAAGATAGCAAAAGCTGCATTCTTTTCCCTTAGAATTTCCTAGACCATGAAGATATGATTGTCTGCTTATCTATAAGGGTCCCAGCTGCACAATGTTTCTCAGCCTAGAGTACATTAAATAAGTATCCAAAGATGTCCAACTTGGGGTGCCAACAACAATGTTTTCAGTTCTTCGGGGGTCTTCATCCTTGATCCATTTAGAGCCTCTTGCATACTCTAGATCCAGTATTTCTGGAAAATTATAGTAACTCAAAATAAAACAGACTTGCCTTGTTAGAAAATGATAGTTCCAAATAAAACTAACTTTGAATGTATATATAATAAGGAGTCAGTCATTTGAAATATACTATGTTCCACTATACTACAAAAATATCTTCTTCTGAAATATTTCTACCAGTACAGGTTCATTCTATTCAATTCAGAAGACTTTTTCTTGGTCAGAGAAAGGTCTCTATCAAATACACATATCTTTAACAGGTCTGACAATTTAAAGGGATATAAATTAACACTTAAAGGGAAGGGGAGGAATTTTGATAGCTAGATGAGAAAACAAATATATATATATATATATATATATATATATGTATATATATATATATGAAAATAAATATAAAATATGTATAGAAATGAATCTGGAGAAAAATAGGCACCCTGGGGAAGAAAAAGGTACTAAAATGATAAATAGGAATTAGTGAGGAAAATAAGGGAGGGAAAGTGAGAAAACTAATTTGTCAATAATCAAATAATACCTAACCTCTAGTAATGATGAAGTAAAAACTGTTGACAAGCTGAAGAATCTAGTAAGGTCAATGCACTGATTAATTGATCTGTTGAGCAACTAAAGTAAAAGAACACTAATTTTCCAAAACCTATAAAATACCAATATCTTCAAACAAAAGACAAAAAATAATGAAGAAATTGTATGAATGAAGGAAAAAGTAAAAAAAAAAAAGAAAATGGTTATGTGATGAAAGTAGAGTTTGGAAGTATACTGCAATGTTTCAAAAACAGGTGGAAGAGATTAGAAGCAGTGACAAAGGATTACAAGTGATTCATAGACAAAAATAGCCAATATGCCACACACAATCTATTTCTGAATTTCTTAAAGAGAGTGGGAAAGGAGCAACCTTTAGAGGTCAGCAAATAGTTTATATTGAAAGAGTACATGGAAGTCTTTAAAAGCATTTATATTTCAACCACACAAGGTAGATAATAAGACAAACACTGTTACTTCTCTTTTATTCCTGAATAATTTGTGTTTGAGTTCTAGCATAATAGAATTAAGGAATCAAACTTGCAGAGTACCAACCAATCTAATATCTTTTATCTTGTGCCCTACTACTATCTCCCAGGAAAAGATATCATTTAGAAGCAAAGGAAAATCTGAGAAAATGTCACTTAGATAAAGTTTCATTGGATCACATGCATCTGGAATTACATGAATAGTTAGCATAAAATGTAGACATTTAGTATGGAGAAGAGAGGGCATTGTAGAAAAATGGTTACCAGTTGGTATATTGAATGGATATTATATTGCTCATATCTTATTTTTCTTCTTCCTAAGCTAAAGAAGAAAAATATATTGGAAGATAAGGATATGGTCTGGATTTCCAAATAAGGTGCTCCTTAAGAATTAAAATCAATTTAGTAAGTATGTGTTAAGAATGATTCCAGGGGACCTTGAAGAGTTCAGGTATATTTTAACAGACTCATTTAAACTACACTTCAAAGTATAAAAGAATTACCTAATATGATCTGAGGTCCCTTTGAAAGTCCATGACTAATAGGAAAGATAAAAAACAAGACTTGTGGAACAAAAAATTTAACAAATTAAAGGAAAATAAAAGGAGAAGAGGGGAAGAGACAGTGGATATATTCAAGTGCAAACCATATGCATTCAAAAAAATCAACGTTGTAGTTGCAAGATTGAAGAAGTAAGGCTAGGCAGTTTATCTTAGAAAAAGATTTGGTATTTTTGATGAACTAAGAAATTGATATGAATTAATAACATGATGTAGCACCAACAAAAACCTAAGGATTTCTTGAACTACTTTAAGAGAAGTATATCATCCAGAAGTAGAGAGATGACATTCTTACTCCTATGATATTTTGCCCATGTGAGAACATTTTTGGAATATTGTGTTCTGACATGTGTTAGAGGCAAGTATAAGGATGGAAAAAGTGTTTGCTAAATCTTCACGATTATTTTTTGTACTTTTGAAATTATTACTCCTTAAATTCAGGTTTTGATTTATTATTTTGTTATTATAAAGTTTTATGAAAGAACTCAAATTACAGAATACATTTGAAAGTGTCTTTAAATAATTGCACTTTACCAAAATTAGTTGTTAAACATTTACCAGCACACTCTAGAATTGCTCTCTAAATCTTGTTTGAATTTATCAGGAGTGAAGTAGGTTATGTTAATGAAGTCATCACCCAACTGGAAGTTGGTGACGGTAAGATAATAATAATTATCCTGGCATTTATATAGCAGTTTAAGATTTGCAAAGGACTTTATACCCATTTTCTCATTTGAGTTTCATAGCCCCTTTGGTGTTATATAATCTCTGGTATCAGGTCTTGAACTCTTTTTGCAAATCTAAGTTAAAAGAATGTGAATCTTTTTAGTGAAATACCCACTGTTTTACAAATGAAACTAAATAATTATAATAAATGATTTAATTATATTAATTAAAGTGTTCATGTTGAAAAGACAGAGGTAGTTTCCTTCTTCAAAAGTGACAAGCTGGGAAAGAGAGAATAGTAAATTTACATATAAAAGATTAATTTCATGAAAAAAAAATAAGATCATTTGAAAAGCCTCAAAATTACTTTTCTCTTCTCAGTGCTTTTAACATTTTTCTCCCTCCCCCTGGCATGTCAGGCTTTTTATCAATGTGAATTTAAAATGCACACTTGATAAACAGCAGATATCAAATCATGCAAATAATGAAAACTGGGTTTTAAATGTAAAAGAATAATTGGGAAATGTCTAATATTCCAAGTGGTAGCAAATGCCATCATCCAAATATAAGGGGGAAAAAACTGAATTTTTAGCAAAAGGTTCTTTTTTAAAATTAAAAATCCTTTTTTGAATATCTGATAAAACCTAATACTAGGGGCAGCTAGGTGGCACAGTGGATAGAGCACTGGCCTTGGAGTCAGGAGTACCTGAGCTCAAATCCAGCCTCAGACACTTAATAATTACCTAGCCATGTGGCCTTGGGCAAGCCACTTAACCCCAATTGCCTTGAAAAATCTAAAAAAAAAAAACCCTAATACTACTCTCATTTTTTTTGGCCTACATTCAAAATTAAAGGAAATGCTTCAGTTTGAGATTAGTAAAAATAACTCTATTAAAATAGAATCTCAGATACTCACAAGTTATATGACCTTGGACAAGTCATGGAATTTCTCTTTGTAATAGAGGAATAATACTAGTTTCTAGCTTGTAGGGCTGATATGAAGATAAAATGAGCTAATATATTAAATAAATCCTTTGTTAAAATTAAAGTACTATATAAATAATAGCTATTATAATTTTTAAAAGAGACAAGAAAAGTCTCAAAACAAATATGCACAATCAAGCAAATTCCTAACAGTGTCCAAGTTCAAAAAGTATATCTTAGTCTTCATTCTGAGTCCATCACTTTCTACCAGGATGTAACTGACACACTTTATCTTTATCTTTAGTCTCCTCATCTCCTTCCCCTGTTCTTATCACCTTTTTCATTCTTTTTTAAAAATTATTTCATTTTTAATTTATGTTATGCAACAAGCATTTCTACAACACAGCAAAGTAAAAAAGATGATTGCATATGAAACTGCAAATCTACTATTTACAGCTTGGACAACTATGTACATTTTAATATATAATAAAATTATAAAGTATATTTCTAATTCTAATAAGAAATGAAACTTATCCGTTTTATTCCAGCTATAAAATACAACCATACTTGTTACTTGAGCTATGAAATAAACAACTACTAAAATAAAAACTGATTTCTTTTCAGTTGAGAAGCAAAAATGTGCATATCTATGGTAACCTGAATAAAGAGTTTGAGAGATGAAAAATAGTTGAAATAAATATATTAAGGATAATAATTTGGAACATTCATGAATAATTAATGGGTATTTCTAAAGTTGGGACATAGAGCAAATTTCAAAGGCAAAAGGACATTTTCTTGTCTATTCAGATCAGAAAAATCATTTTATCAACATTTTCTTGTCATTATCTCACATTCATTTCCCAATATTTCCATTCTCCTCTTCTATCCAAGAACCATCCTTAGTAACAAAGATGTTTTAAGGAGAAAAGCAAAAGCAATGTAGCAAAACAGAGATATCAAATATGTGACCCAGTTGATTAAAAAAATAAAATTCTTTTAAAAAATATTCAGCAAAACAAATAAAAATACTTTAAACATAGATAACATAACATTTTAAAATTAAGAGTAAGAAGTCCAAAGGAAATTTTATTTTTGAATTAGTGAGGACAATTTCTATTTGAGTTTGACATCGATGATCTAACATTACAATAGTCTGAAGGTTTATAAGTTGATAGTCATGAAACTTTTTCAACCCTTAAGTGAAATAGAAATGCAAACTATTATTATTATCATATTTGATATAATTATTGATCTAGAACCCTAGAATTCATTTAGTGCTTTGGTTTTATAATTTATATATAGCAATTGAGATCAAGAGAAGATAAATGACTTGTTTAACTTTACAAATAGGAAGCAACATAGCTAGGATTCAAACCTGGGGTTATATGATTTTTAAATTCAGTATATTTTTAATTCAATTTTTATTTTTCCCAATTACATTCAAACTCATAATTTAATATATTTTTTAAGTTTTGAGTTGCAAAATCTCTTTCTTCCTCTCTCTCTTTTCTCCCTGTTCCTTGAAAAAGTAAGCAATTTAACATAGACGATACATGTGCAATCATGCAAAACATCATTTCTACCTTAGTTTTTTTGGAAAAAAGAAAGATTAAAAATATAAGAAAAGTAATACAAATAATAAAGAAAAGATGAAATATATATTGTATTCAGAGTTGATCAATTATTTCTATGGACGTAGATACCAATTTTTCACCATAAATCTTTCAAAATTATTTTGGATCTGTATATCACTGAGAATCAGTTAAGTCATTCACAGTTGATCACTGTACTATAGTGCTGTTACTCTGTGCAATGTTCTCTGGGTTCTACTCATTTAACTATTTTTTGGCAAGACAATGGAATTAAGTGACTTGCCAAAGGTTACACAGCTAGGTAATTATAAAGTTTCTGAGGTCTGATTTGAACTTAAATCCTTCTGACTCCAAGAATGGCACTCAATATATCCACTGTGTTACCTAGCTGCTCCTACTCATATCATTTTGTATCAATTCATGCAAGTCTACTTCGTTCATATAAGTTCTTTCTGAAATCATTTTGCTCATCATTTCTTGTAACACAGTATAAGATAATATATTATACCTTGTTCAGTCAACTCTCCCATTAGATTATTATGGTCAATTATTACTGTATAACTGGGTCTCTGATCTATTCCATTGATCAACCATTCTATTTCCTTACTACTATCAGTTTTATTTGATGATTAGTGATTTGTGTTATATTTTGAGATATGTTACTTCTAAGACACTTCCCTTCTCATTTTTTTCAATAAATTCCATGATATTCTCGACATTTTCTCCTTACAGGTGAACTTTGTTATTATTTTTTCTAGTTCTAAACATTTTTTGATAATTTTGATGTTATATCTCTAATAACAATTAATTTTGCTAAAACTGTCATTTTTATTTTGTTGGTTTTGTCTTCCCATGAGCACTTAATCTTTTCATACAATTCAAATCTTATTTTATTTGTGTGGAAAGTGTTTTGTAATTTTTTCATTTATTTCCTGGATATGTCTTGTCAAATATTTTGTCTAAATATTTTAGATTGTCTACAGATATTTTAAACAAAATTTCTCTATCTCTTTCTGTTGAACTGTGTTGGTAATAAATAAAAATTCTGATGATGTAATAAGGGTTTGTTTGCTGAAATTAATGTTTTAACTAGTTTTTAGTAGATTCTATGGGATTCTCTAAGAATAAAATCCATATCTTCAAAGAGTCAGTTTTATTTTTTCTTTACTTATTTTAATACATCAATTTATTTTTTCTTCTTGTTGCCAAAGCTAGCATTTCTAGTATAATATTGAATAATAGTAGTTGCAATAGGCATCCTGGCTTCTCCCTTCAACTCAATGGGAAGGCTTCAAACATTTCCATTATAGGTATTTCTTGCTGATGCTTTTAGATAATTACTACTTATCATTTTAAAGAAAGCACCAGTAATACTTATGTTTTCCAGTATTTTTAAAAGGCAAGATTGCTATATTTTGTTAGAACTCTTTTCTGTATCTATTGAGATAATCATATAGCTTCTGTTGGTTTCCTTATACTTATGGCCAATTATGCAGATAGTTTTCCTAATATTGCACTAGCCCTTCATTCCAGATATAAATCCCACTTCTTCAGGCCTCAAATCTTTGTATCCCAGGAATATAACCAATTTCTCCTACCCCCAACACACACATACATACACATACACATAACGTATCCCAGTGTGTTGGTGCAGTACCAGATGAGTGTTCAGAGCTCCTTCTTCTTGTCGCACCTCCAGTGTAGTACAAGTCACCTACCCCACTGCAGAAGTCAATACCAAATAAGCAGTTAGGGTACCTAGCATCCCCAGATAAGCATGAGGCAAACTGCTAGGCTCCCTGTGACTTTAATGGAATATCAGACTAGTAACCTAGGTTAGCAGTCCCAGAATAGAAAGTTTGGGACAGTGTTACTTCCTCCTCAGGAGCTCAACAGAACTTTAAAAGTAATAGAATATATTGGAATAAATGAGGAAAATAATATTAATAATAATATGAAGAAGAAGAAGAAGAAGAAGAAGAAGAAGAAGAAGAAGAAGAAGAAGAAGAAGAAGAAGAAGAAGAAGAAGAAGAAGAAGAAGAAGAGAAATTTGATCAAAGAAAGTTATTGTGATGACTGGGAAAATCCAGACAAACTCACAAAAGGGCAAAAATGCCAAAATGCCTAAATACAAAGCCTCAAAAAAAATAAAATGAAACTTGGCCACAGACCCCAAGAGTAGAACTATTAGAAGAGCTCAGGAATACTTTAAAATTAAATAAAAGATGAAGAAGAAAAATTAGGAAAAGAAAATGATTAAGAGAATGATAAAAAAAGAGCTAAGTTGCTAAAGGAAGTGCAAAAATAATTAAAAAAAAAGATGTATAAATATTTACTGAAGAAAACAATTCTTTAACAAATGAATTGACCAAATTGAAGGAGTAGTGAAGAAAATAACTTTGAAAAAATTAGACTTTTGTAAGTGGAAACTAATAATTCTATGAGACAGCATAAATGAATGAAGCAAAATAAATGCATGAACAAATAGAAAAACGTATTGGAAAAAAAATGACCTAAAAACAGCCCCAGGAGAAATAATTTAAGAATTATTGGACTATCTGAAAGTCAAAAAAGTCCCCAAAACAAAATTAAGAGACTTTGATGTCATATCTCAAGAAAATATCAAAGAATAATGGCCATATATTCCAGCACCAGATGGTAAAATCAACATTGAAAGAACCCTCTGATCCTCTCCTGAAAGAGATCCCCAAATGAAAACTCCTAAGAATAATATAAACAAATTCCAGCAATCCCAGGTCAAGGAGAAAATATTGCCAGCATCTAAAAAGAAACAATTCAAATAACATGGAGCCACAGTAGGGATTACATGGGATTAAACACTTTCAAATTACAGGATCAGAATGCTTGGAATGTGATATTCCAGAAGACAAAGAAATTAGGACCACAGTTAAAAATCACCTCCCCAGAAAAACTGAGCCAAAACTCTGCAAGGGAAAATAATATTTTTTCAATGAAATATTTTACTTTCAAGCTAGAACTACAACTAAAAATCAGTTCCCTGGTAAAATTGAGAAAAAAACTTTTCAGGGGAAAAAATTATCATTCAATGAAATCATTAATTTTTTAAGCTTTCTTGGTGAAAAGACCAGAGCTAAACAACAATAATGAAAATATAATCTTTAAATACAAACTCAAGAAAAGCATAAAAATGTAAAAATAATGAGGGATTAAATAAGGCTAAAATATTTGCATCCTTGCATGAAATAGTGCAGTTATAAGCTATATACAGAGACAGTAGGTACAAGGATGTGATGATTTTGATGGGATGATATTGAAAAAGGGCAAGAAAGAGGATTACACTGGGAGCGGAAGGAAGGTAAAATAAATTAATTCACATGAAGTAGCCCAAAAGACCTATTACAATGGAGAAGAAGGAAGGGAGGTGGGGAAGCAACAGACATCATTTGAACCTTACTCTTATTCAAAAAGTAAGAAGGAAAGGAGTTAAGAAAAGTGGGAGAGGAAACTAAGCAAAAGAATGACAAATTGGAGGAGGCAGTGGGCAGAAGCAACATATTGGTGAAAAGGAAAATGAAGAAAAAAGAGACAGACGAACAAATATGAGGAAAAATAGAATAAAAGGAAATACACAGCAAGCATAACTGTGAATACGATTGGATGAACTCACTCAAAAAAAAAGGAAGTACATAGCACAATGAATTAAAAACCAGAATCCTACAATATGTTGTTTACAAAATGCATAGTTGAAACAGAGTGACTTGTACAAAATAAAAATAAATGACTGGAACAAAATCTATTGTTTTTTGGCAGGCATTAAAAAAAAAACAAGGATAACAATCCTGATCTTAGACAAAACAAAAGCAAAAATACATCTGATTAGGAGATGAGAAAGACAACAATATTGTGCTAAAAGATACCATATACAATGAAATAATATCAGTACTAAATATATATACTCCAAGGTGTATAGCAAGCAAAATTTTAAGGAGAAATCAAGTGACTTACAGGAGGAAATAAACAGAAAACTATCCTCATGAGGAATTTTAAATATCCTCTTCAGAAATAAATAAGTACATAAGAAAGAAGTTAAGGACGTGAATGGTATTTCAAAAACTTAGATATCATAGACTTCTGGAGAAAAGTAAAAAAGGGATAGAAAACGGACTTTTTTTTTATAAGTACATGGAACCTACACAAAAATTGACCATGTATTAAAACATAAAAACTCACAATCAAATATAGAAAGGGAAGAGTTTATGACTAAACAAAAGATAATTTTATAAAATACAGAAGGGAGAATTTTGATTACATTAAGTTTAAAAAGTTTTGCAATGCAATGCAACCATGATCAAAAAGAAAGCAAAATCCAGGAAAAAATATTTATTGCCTCATTTCTAAACTATATAGAGAATGAGTCAAATTTATAACAATACAAGTCATTCCCCAATTGAAAAATGGTCAAAGAATGTAAACAAGTACCTTTCATCTGGAGAAATCAAAACAATCTAGTCTTGAAAGAAAATGACCTAAATCACTAATGATTAGAGGAATGCACACTGAAATAACTCCATACCAATCAAATTTGTTGCTGTGATGGAAAAGGAAAATGTTAAATGTTAGAACTATGGCAAAATTTGGACATTTACATATGGAACTGTAAACTTATTTAACCATACCCATTGATCCAGCAATACCACCACTAGGTCGATATTCCATAGAATTCATAGAAAAGGGTAAAAGACCTACCTGCACAAAAATATTTATAGCAGCTCTTTTTATTGTGATAAAGAATTTGAAATTCAGGGAACGTCCAATGATTGAATAAGGACTTGAATAAGCTGTCTATATAAATGCAATGAAATGCAATTATTCTATAAGAAATGATGAGCAGTTGGATATCAGAAAAAACTAGAAAGAATTAAAGTTATGCTGAGTGAAATGAGCAGAACAAGGAGCACTCTGTACACAGTAATAGCAACATTGTGCAATGATCAGTTATGATAGACTTAACTCTCCTCAAGAATTCAATGATCCAAAACAATTTCAGAAGACTTTCAATGGCAAATGTTATCTACACCAGAAAAAAAAACAACTATGGAATCTGAATAAAGATCAAGATATATGATTTACACTTTTTTTTGCCATTTTTTTTGGTTTTTTGTGGTTTCTTCCTTTGTGCTATTTCCTCTTTTACAACATGACTAATGTAGGAAAATGTTTTACATGAACAAACATATATAAGATATATCAGATTGCTAGTAACAAAACAAGAATGAGAGAGTTTACCATTAATAAAGAGAAAACTAAAGTAATTATTTGAAACTATGCCTATAAATATTACAACTTGAGTGAAATTGATGATTATTTATTATTTTTAATTTAAATTTATTTTTATTAAAGATATTATTTGAGTTTTACATTTTTCCCTCATCTTGCTTCCCTCCCCCCCCCCCACAGAAAGCACACTGTCAGTCTTTACTTTGTTTCCATGTTGTACCTTGATCCAAATTGGGTGTGATGAGAGAGAAATCATATCCTTAAAGAGAAGAGAAGTCTAATAGGTAACAAGATCAGACAATAAGCTATCTGTTTTTTTTCTAAATTAAAGGGAATAGTCCTTGCACTTTGTTCAAACTCCACAGCTCCTTATCTGGATACAGATGGTACTCTCTTTTGCAGACAGCCCAAAATTGTTCCCGATTGTTGCACTGATGGAATGAGCAAGTCCTTCAAGGTTGAATATCACTCCCATGTTGCTGTTAGGGTGTACAGTGTTTTTCTGGTTCTGCTCATCTCACTCAGCATCAGTCCATGCAAATCCCTCCAGGTTTTCCCGAAATTCCATCCCTCCTGGTTTCTAATAGAACAATAGTGTTCCATGACATACATATACCACAGTTTGCTAAGCCATTCCCCAAATAAAGGACATTTACTGGATTTCCAATTCTTTGCCACCACAAACAGGGCTGCTATGAATATTTTTGTACAAGTAATGTTTTTACCATTTTTCCTCATCTCTTCAGGGTATAGACCCAGTAGTGGTATTGCTGGGTCAAAGGGTAAGCACATTTTTGTTGCCCTTTGGGCATAGTTCCAAATTGCTCTCCAGAAGGGTTAGATGAGTTCACAGCTCCACCAACAGTGTAAAAATGTCCCAGATTTCCCACATCCTTTCCAACAATCATCATTATCCTTCCTGGTCATAGTGGCCAATCTGAGAGGTGTGAGGTGGTACCTCAGAGAAGCTTTAATTTGCATTTCTCTAAAAATTAATGATTTAGAGCATTTTTTCATATGGCTATAGCTTACTTTGATATCCTCATCTGTAAATTGCCTTTGCATATCCTTTGACCATTTGTCAATTAGGGAATGGCTTTTTGTTTTAAAAATATGACTCAGTTCTCTGTATATTTTAGAAATGAGTCCTTTGTCAAAATCATTAGTTCTAAAGATTGTTTCCCAATTTACTACATTTATTTTTATCTTGGTTACATTGGTTTTACCTGTGCAAAAACTTTTTAATTTAATGTAATCGAAATCATCTAATTGGTTTTTGGTGATGTTCTCCAACTCTTCCTTAGTCATAAACTGTTCTGCTTTCCATAGATCTGACAGGTAGACTAGTCCTTGACCTTCTAATTTGCTTATAGTACTGTTTTTTATGTCTATGTCCTGTAACCATTTGGATCTTATCTTGGTAAAGGGTATGAGGTGTTGGTCTAATCTAAGTTTCTTCGATACTAACTTCCAATTTTCCCAAGCAATTTTTATCAAAAAGCAGATTACTATAATCATCTCCTGCTTTTACACCTAGTCTATTCCACTGGTCCACCACTCTATTTCTTAGCCAATAGCAAACAGTTTTGATGACTGATGCTTTATAATATAATTTTAGATCAGGTAGGGCTAAGCCAGCTTCTTTTGCACTTTTTTTCATTAAGCTCCTGGCAATTCTTGACTTTTTATTTCTCCATATGAATTTACTTACAATTTTTTCTAACTCATTAAAGTAATTTTTTGGAATTTTGATTGGTAGGGCACTAAACAGATAGTTTAGCTTTGGCAGAGTTGTCATTTTTATTATATTAGCTCTACCTATCCATGAGCAGTTGATATTTGCCCAGTTATTTAAATCTAATTTAATTTGTGCGAGAAGTGTTTTATAATTGTTTTCAAAAAGATTCTGAGTCTGTCTTAGCAAATAAACTCCCAAATATTTCATATTGTCTGAGGTTACTTTGAATGGAGTTTCTCTTTCTAGCTCTTCCTGCTGTTTCTTGCTAGACATATATAGAAAAGTTGAGGATTTATGAGGGTTTATTTTGTAACCTGCAACTTTGCTAAAATTGCTAATTGTTTCCAGTAGTTTTTTAGATGATTTCTTAGGATTCTCGAGGTAGACCATCATGTCATCTGCAAAGAGTGAGAGTTTTGTCTCTTCCTTCCCAATTCTAATTCCTTTAATTTCTTTTTCTTCTCTAATTGCTGCTGCTAACATTTCTAATACAATATTGAAATAGTAGTGGTGATAATGGGCACCCTTTTTTTCACCGCTAATCTTATTGGGAATGCCTCTAGCATCTACCCATTGAATATAATGCTTGTTGATGGTTTCAGATAGATATTGCTAATTATTTTAAGGAACAGTCCATTTATTCCTACACACTCTAGTGTTTTTAATAGGAATGGATGCTGTATTTTGTCAAAAGCTTTTTCAGCATCTATTGATATGATCATATGATTTATGATAGGTTTGTTGTTGATATAATTGAGTATACTAACAGTTTTCCTAATATTGAACCAACCCTGCATTCCTGGAATAAATGCTACTTGATCATAATGTATTATCCTAGTGATGACTTGTTGTAATTGTTTTGATAAGATTTTATTTAGGATTTTTGCATCTATATTCATCAGGGAGATAGGTCTATAATTTTCTTTCTCTGTTTTAACTCTTCCTGGTTTAGGTAGCAGTACCATATTGGTTTCATAGAAAGAGTTAGGCAGAGTTCCATCTTTCCCTATTTTTCCAAAGAGTTTATATAGGATTGGAACCAATTGTTCCTTAAATGTTCGGTAGAATTCACTTGTGAATCCATCATGCCCTGGAGATTTTTTTTTTAGGGAGTTCAGTAATGTCTTGTTGAATTTCTTTTTTTTTGAGATAGGGTTATTTAGGTATTTAATCTCTTTTTCATTTAACCTGGGCAACTTCTATTTTTGTAAATATTCATCCATTTCACTTAGATTAACAAATTTATTGGCATAGAGTTGGGTAAAATAATTTCCAATTGTTACTTTAATTTCCTCTTCATTTGGTGGTGAGTTCACCTTTTTCATTCATGACAATAGCGATTTGATTTTCTTCTTTTTTTTTAATCAAACTGACTAGTGGTTTATCAATTTTATTGGTTTTTTCATAATACCAACTTTTGGTTTTATTTATTAATTCAATAGTTTTTTGCTTTCAATTTTATTAATTTCTCCTTTAATTTTTAGAATTTCTAATTTGGTACTTAATTGGGGATTTTTGATTTGTTCTTTCTCTAATTTTTTTAGTTGCATGTTTGGTTCATTGATTTCCTCTTTCTCCAATTTATTCATATAAGCATTTAGAGCTATAATATATCCTCTGAGAGTTGCTTTAAATGAATCCCATAGGTTTTGGTATGTTATTTCATTATTATCATTATCTGGGATAAAATGGTTAATTCTTTCTCTAATTTGTTTTTTGGTCCACTCATTTTTTAAAATGAGGTTATTCATTTTCCAATTTGTTCTGGGTCTATATCTCCTTGGCCCAGTATTGCATATGACTTTTATTGCATTGTGATCTGAGAAAGATGTATCCACTATTTCTGCCTTTCTGCAGTTGATCATTAGGTTTTTATGTCCTAGTACATGGTCAATTTTTGTATAAGTTCCATGTGCTGCAGAGAAAAAAGGTATATTCCTTTCTATCCCCATTCACTTTCCTCCGTAAGTCTACCATATCTAATTTTTCTAACAATCTATTTACCTCCCTAATTTCTTTCTTGTTTGTTTTATGATTCAATTTATCTAGATCTGATAGCGGGAGGTTGAGGTTTCCCACTAGTAGAGTTTTGCTGTCTGTCTTCCTGTAATTCTTTCAGCTTCTCCTCTAAGAATTTGGGTGCTGTCCCACTGGGGGCATATATATATCCAGTATTGAAATGACTTTATTGTCTATGGTACCTTTTAGGAGGATAAAGGTTCCTTCCTTATCTCTTTTAATGCTATCTATTTTTGCTGCTGCTCTGTCTGACATAAGGATTGCTACCCCTGCTTTTTTTACTTCAGCTGCAGCAAAATATATTTTGCTCCAATCTTTTACCTTTACTCTATATGTATCTCTCTTCTTCAAATGAGTTTCTTGTAAGCAGCATATTGTAGGATTCTGGTTTTTAATCCACTCTGCTATTTGCTTAAGTTTTAAGGGAGAGTTCATCCCATTCACATTCAAGGTTATGATTACTAATTATTTATTGCCCTCTGTGCTATCTTCCCTCTGTTTGTATTTTCCCCCTTTCCCCCCTTTTATCCATATTCCCCAGTCTTTTTTTTTCTGAAAACCACCCCCTTCTGTGTGTTTGCCCTCCTATATCACATCCTCCCCTTTCTTTCCTCTTTCCCTTTTCTCCTTTTCCCTTACCTTCATTTTGTTATTTTCCCTTATTTCCCCCACTCCCCTTCCCTTTCTCCATCCCCCTTCCCCTTTTCCCCTTTTAATACTTGAAAGGTTAGATGTTTTATAAGTTAACTGAGTATGTGTAGGTTGACTTTAAGCCAAGTCTGATGAGAAGAAAATTCAGGTGTTTCTTCACTTCTCCCTTCTTCCCCACTATTACCATAGGATTTTTGTACCTCTTAGTGTAATGAGATTTACCCCATTCAGTCCCCTCCTACCACCCATCTCTTTCCTGTCCCCCTTTTTAGGTCAGTAGTGTTGGTTTATTTTTACATTCTTCTAAGTCATAGAAAATTCTGAATGTCTGTCCGTTTTAGTTCTGTATATTCTATCCTAAGAGTTATTAGAGTCTTTCTCCCAAGTGGGGGTTAAAGCCAGTTACATCCCATTAGATAGTAGTCTCATGGATAGGTCATGAATGTCCATCATTTCAGGCTAGGTGTATTCTCTCTGTTAGATTTACATTTCTCAAGGTTTATGAGAATCTTTTTTTTTTACCCCCATGCTGGGATATAGCCTGTTTCAACTTACTGGATTGAAGTTTTTTTCCTTTTATCACCCCCCCCCTTTTTTTAACCTTTTCATGTATCTCTTGAACCTCCTGTTTGATGTCCAAATTTTCTGTTTAGCTCTGGTCTTTACATCAGAAATTTTTGGAATTCTTCCATTTTGTTAAATGTTCATTTTTTCCCTGGAAGAGAAGGCTCAGCTTTGCAGGAAAGTAGATTCTTGGATGCATTCCAGGCTCCTGTGCTCTTCAAAATATCTCGTTCCAGGCCCTTCAATCCCTTAAAGTTGATGCAGCCAGGTCCTGGGTGATCCTTACTGTGGCTCCTTGATATTTAAATTGTTTCTTTCTCACTGCTTGCAGGATTTTCTCTTTTATCTGATAGTTCTGCAGTTTGGCCACAACATTCCTTGGTGTTTTCATTTTAGGATCTTTTTCTGGTGGGGATTGATGTACTTTTTCAATAACTACTTTGCCCTCCAATTCCAGGGCAGTTTTCCATCACTAGATCCTGTAATATTAAGTCCAGGCTTTCTTTCTCTTCAATGTTTTCAGGAAGTCCTATAATTTTCAGGTTGCCCCTCCTCGATCTATTCTGAAGGTCAGTGGTTTTGTTGATGAGGTATTTCACATTTGCTTCTATTTTTTCTATTTTTTGATTTTGTTTAACTGACTCTTGCTGTCTCATGGAGTCATTAGTTTATGTAGACTCCATTATTTTTTGGGGGGAGGAGTTTTCTTCTTTAACCTTTTGTAACTCCTTTACCAATTGGTCAATTCTACTTTTGAAAGAGCTTTCCATTTGACCAATTGAGGTTTTGAGAGAATTAATTTCTTTTTTGCATTTGCTCATTTGAGGATCTGAGAGAATTATTCTGATTTTGCAATTGTCCAGTTGTTGATCTGAGAGATTTATTCTCCTTTTGTGTTTGTCCAATTGTACTTTCTAAGGTTTTGTTTTCTTGTTGCAAGGTATTAATTGTCTCTCCCAAATTTTTAAGCTCCTTCCTTATTTCTTCAAGGAAGTCTTTCTGTGCTGGAGACCAGATTGTATTCTCCTCAGAGGTTCCAGGTCTCTCTAAGTTGGGGTCTTTTCCTTCCAGGAATTTTTCTATGGATCCACCTTCCACTGACCCTTCTTCATTATGCTAAGACCTTGAGTTGGGGGGGGGGGGCTGGTTCACCTGGGCTTGAGATCACTAAAGGCTTTACTGACTGCAGTTTCTCTGGCTGGCCAGTAGGAGGTGGTTGTTGCTTTCTCTGGAGTGTCTGTGACCTTAGTTGGGAGGCCTTCTTCCTTTGCTGGAAGGCAGGAGTTGGAGCTATTGAATTTTTTTGCCTTCAATCAATGGTGGGCTTTACCCTGGCCTGAGGTCATTGCTAAGCTGTGCTGGTTCTTCTGCTCACACACCTGGGCCTGAGGCAGAAGTAGTTTGGCTTTGTTTGGGGAATGGCCTCTATGCAACAGAAGAGTGCCTTCAGAGTTTCTCAGACCCAAGGAGCCTAGGGATGGTGTCTGCAGCTCTCCTGTTCCAGAACACTTCCCCCAGCCTGGTCCCGGAGCTCCAGGGGGACAGCACCAACACCAGCACCTCTGCTTCCCCACAGACTCAAGCCCCTTTTGTCCAGTGCCACCACTGATCCAGCAGGTCCAGCTCTCGGGCCCTCAGACTCTCGCTTCCAATTCAGCTGTTAATCTGGCTGATCCGGGGCTGATCCTCCCTCTGAGCTCAGACTCATCTGCCCAGATTTGTCCAAGGCTGCTGCGGGAGACAAATCCTGAGGTAGATGTTCTTTCTCCTGTTTTTTCTTTCTGTGTTTTCTGGATCAGATTTCTTTTAAGAGGTTTGTTTCATGTGATAGATGGGGAAGAGATCAGGAGACTTTAGAACTGTGGGTGTCTTCTCTCCGCTATCTTGGCCAGGAGTCCAATGATTATTTATTATTCACAAAAATGTAAATTGCTCATATTGATAGAAAAATAAACACAATAAACAACTCTATCTTATAGAAAGAAATTGAACAAACCATGAATGAACTCTGTAAAATAATAATTCCAGGGGACAGCTAGGTGGTGCAATGGATAGAGCACCAACCTTGAAGTCAGGAGTACCTGGGTTCAAATATGGCCTCAGACACTTAATAATTACCTAGCTGTGTGACCTTGGGCAAGGCACTTAACCCTGTTGCCTTGAAAAAACCTACAAAATAAAAAGAAAGAAGAAAGAAAAAAGAAAAATAATTCCAGGCTTAGATGGGTTTACAAGTGAATTCCACCAAATATTTAAGGAACAATTAATCCTAATTGTATATAAACTATTTTGAAAAGTAGGTGAAAGAAATCCCATCAAATTCCTGTTATGGTACAAATATAATGCTGATATCTAACCCAGGAAGATCTAAAACAAAAAACAAATACAAAGACCAATTTCCCTAGTGAATATTGATTGAAAAAATTTAAACAAAATTCTACCAAAAAGATTACAGAATTATATCACAGAGATCATATACTATTACCAGATGGGTTTTACACTAGGAGTGCAAGACTGATTCAATATTAGGAAATACATCAGCATCATTGACTATATTCATCATAGAAACAAGAGAAATCATAGATTCATCTCAATAGATGCAGAAAAACTTTTTGAAAATATATAAATGTATTCCTATTAAAAACACTAGGGAGCTTAGGAAAGAATAGAGCTTTCCCTTAACATGATAAAACAAATTTCTCTAAAACCATTAGTAAGTACCATCTGTAATGGGACTAAGTTAAAAGCCTATCCAGTAATATCAGGGGTGAAGCAAAGTTGACCACTACCATCACTTAGTATTCAATATCGTATTAGAAATACCAGGGGTGGTTAGGTGGCTTTGGATAAAGCACTGGCCTTGGAGTCAGGAATACCTGGGTTCAAATCCGGTCTCAGACACTTAACAATTGCCTAGCTGTGTGGCCTTGGACAAGCCACTTAACCCCATTTGCCTTGCAAAATCCTAAAAAAAAAAGAAATACTAGCAATCATATTGAGATAAAAAATAATTTAAAAAATTAGAATAGACAATGAGGAAGCAAATGTATTACTTTTTGTAGATGATATGATTGAATATTTAAGAGAATTCTTAAAGAATCTACTAAAAAAAGGGCCCAGCCAGAATCACTGTGCCAGAGTGAAGGATCTCTAGCCTTCCAGAAAAGCCCACAAGACACCTGGGTCCCTGGGAGTGCTGACTCATGGCAGCAGAAACAGTTTCCCTATCTAGCAACCCAGGGAACACCAAGCACCAACTGTAAGGCAGAGGGAAAACCTCTGCCAGAGTGAATGCAGAGCCCAGGACAGCATGGACTGTCCCTGGAACAGGAAGCAGACCCACAGAGCTACCTAGCAGGAAGCCCCCAAAGTGCTCAACCCACAGAGGGTAAGGGTGTGGGGGGAGACTGTCAAGGTATCTCCTCTGTCCCTGGGACAGGACTCTGGTACTTTGTCCATATTCAGTTCCAGGTTGCAGTATGAGTCCCCTATTGCCATAGAGCTGGGATCCTCCTCACAGCTCCACACAGAAGAGTGTGCTTGTGTTCATCCACAAACCAGAACACTAGACAGGAGAGCAGTCAGAGCCTCTCGTAATACCTTGAAGGAACTGAGGTCTTGTGGAAGTGTCCCAATAACAACTCAAAAGAACAGGAAGCACCCCAAAACCAGGGCACAGACTGGGGAAATGAGTAAACAGAAAAAAAGGAACCTGATTATAGACAATTACTTTGGTCTCATGGAGGATTAAAACAACACTCAGAAGATGACAAAGTCCAAGCTTCTGCATCTAAAACCTACCAAAAAAATAGGAAAATGGACTCAGGTTACAGCAGAGCTCAAAAAAAATTTTGAACATCAAGTAAGGGAGGTAGAAGAAAAATTGGGATGAGAAATGAGAGTGATGCAAGAAAAACATGTAAAGCAAGACACCAGATTAGTCAAAGATATCCCAAAAAATGCTAAAGAAAACAATATGTTAAAAAGCAGTTTAGGTCATGTGGACAAAGCAGTCCAAAAAAGTTAATGAGGAGAAAAATACCTTAAAAAGCAGAATTGGCCAGATTGAAAAGGAGATAAGAAAGCTCTCTGAAGAAAACAACTCCTTCAAATGTAGAATGGACCTAAAGGAAGCTGATGGCTTTGTGAGAAATCAAGAAACAATAAAACAATACCAAAATAATGGGAAACTAGAAGAAAACGTGAAATGTCTCCTTGGAAAATCACCTGACCTGGAGAACAGATCTAGAGGAGACAATTTAAAAATTATTGGGCTATCTGAAAGTCATGATCAGGAAAAGAGCCTTGACTTCATTTTAAAAAAATTTCTATAGGAAAATTGCCCTGGTATGCTAGAAGCAGAAGGTAAAATAGAAACTGAGTTAATTTACCAATCTATATCTGAAAGAGTTAAAAAAACAGCCCTAGGAACATTATAGCCATATTCTAGAACTCCCAAGTCAAAAAGAAAATATTACAAGCAGCCAGAACAAAACAATTTTCATACTGTTGAACTACAGTCATGATTACATAGAACTTAGCAGCATCCACATTAAGGACTCATAGGGCTTAGAATATAATATTCCACAAGGCAAAAGAGCTTGGGATGCAACTGAGAATCAACTACCCAGCAAAACTGAACATCCTCTTCCAGGGGAAAAGATGGACATTCAATGAAAAAGGGGAATTTCAAAGGTTCCTGTTGAAACAGCCAGACCTGAACCAAAAGTCTGATCTTCAAGTACAGGACTCAGGTGAAGCACAGAGAGGGTGGACAAGAAGGGTAAATTATGAGTGAATTAATGATGATGAACTATGTGTATTCCTTCATTGGAAGGGATGATACTGATAATACTCATATGAACCTTCTCATTGAATAGAGCAATTAGAAGGAGCATATTTAGACAACGCACAGGAGGGAACTGAATTTAATGTTATAATATATTACAAAATTGGAGACAATGGTGAAAAGGGAATGTCCTGGGAGAAGGAGAAAGGAGAGGTAGAATAGACTAATATATTTCAAGTAAAAAAGTCAAGAAAAAGCTTTTGCAATGTTGTGGAATGGGGGAAGATGAGGGGGGAATGAAAGTGCCTTTATTTCATCATAAAGGGCTCAAAGAGGAAACAACATACATACTTAATAGGGTATAGAAATCTAGAGGAAAAAAGGAAAGGAAGGGGACTGGAGAAAGAGGATGGGGCAGGGGGATGTAGGTGATAGAGGAGAGGGTAGATCATGGGAGAGGGTAGTCAGATACAACACATTTTTTTTTTTACTTTTTCAGGGTGATAGGATTGGGTGGCCTGTCCAGGACAACACAGCTGGGTGGTTGCTGAGTCACTTGGATGGGATGTAGCCTTGGGGCCTCCTGGCTCCAAGTCTGATTTTCTGTCCACTGTGCCACTCAGCTACGCCACAGCACACTTTTGAAGATGTACAGGGTGAAAAGAGAGAGAAAATAGAATAAAGGGGAGTGGGAACAAATGGATGGAGGGAGTTATAATCAGCAACAGCGACTGTGAAAAAATATGGAAGTAATTTCTCTGATGGACTTATGATAAAGAATGAAATCCACCCCAGAGACAGAGGTGATGGTCTTTGAACACAGACTGAAGGACACTTTTTTCCTGTTTCTTGCACTTTATTTCTTGTGAGGTTTTTTTATTTATGTTTGTGGAGGGAGGGTGGAATGTTTCCTCTAACAAGACAATTTTAGTAATGTGTAAATAAATAAAAAATGTAAATTAAAAAATTTTCAAAAATTATAGAAAATAATCTACTTAAAAGCAGTTGAAATAATTACTAATTTTAGCAAAGTTCCAGAATATAAAATTACCTCAGATAAGTCAGTACTTCTCTACATAATCAAGAAAGCCCAGCAGCAAGAGATAGAAAGAGCAAATCCATTTAAAATTACTGTAAAAAATAAACTACTTGAGAGTCTACCTGCTGAGACAAACCCAGAAAATCTATGAACACAAGTGTAAAATACTTTTCACATAAATAATGTCAGACCTAAACAATTTAAAAATATGAATGATTAAAGGATAAACCAAGCAAAAAATAATAAACATGACAATTATACCTAATTTAATGTATCTATTCAATGCCATAGCAATCAATCAACAAATTATTTTGCTGAGCTAGAAAAAATAACAATTCATCTAGAAGATTAAAAGATCAATAAATATCCATGAATGTAATGAAAAAAATTAAAGTAGACTACTCATGACAGATCTCAAACCATACTAAAATCTATTAACCAGCAAAAGTAGCTGGTAGTGGCTAAGAAATAGAGTGAAAGATCAATGAAATAGATTTGATACATAAGATGAAGTGATTAAGTGACTGTAGCAATCTAATGTTTCATAAAAGCAAAGGCCCAAGTTTCTGGGTCAAGAACTCAAAATTTCACAGAATCTGCTGGAAAATGGGATAACTTTATGTCAAAAATTATATGTAGACCAACTTTCTCTTTCCATCATATGCAAAGATAACATCAAAATAGCTACCTGATTAAGACACAACTGTTGGGGTGGCTAGGTGGCGTAGCGGATAAAGTACCGGCCCTGGAGTCTGGAGTACCTGGGTTCAAATCTGGTCTCACTTAATAATTAATAAGTAATTATATAAAATAATTAATAATAAACACTTAACAATTACCTAGCTGTGTGGCCTTAGGCAAGCCACTTAACTCCATTTGCCTTACAAAAAAAAAAAGACACAATTGTTGATGCCATAAGCATTAAATGAACAAGGAATAGTTTTGTTGTCAGATATTTAGATAAAATAAGAATTTAGGAATAAACAAGATGTAGGGACTGTTATGAAATATTAAGTAGATAATTTTGATTATAATAAATTAAAAATGTTTTGCATAAACGAAACTACAGTAACTAAGACTAAAAGAAAGACAGGAAGCTGGGAAACATTTTATACAAAAATTAACTCTAATAAAGTCCTTATAATTAAATATGTAGAGTACTGAGTCAATTTTATAAGAACTCAAGTCATTCTCCAAATGATATATGACTAAAGCATATCAACAGGCAGTTTTTATATAAAGAAACCAAAACTATCTAGATACAAATTAAAAAACTACTCAATATAACTATTAATTAGAAAGTTGTAAATAAAAAATCTCTGATGTTCCATCCTACTATTATGTGATTGGCAAATATGAAAGAAAATTAAAATGATAAATGTTGGAGGGTGTAAAGGAAAACTTGGTAGATTGTGAAGTGATCCAAACCTTCAGGAGAACAATTTGAAGCTATACAACAAGGGAGATCATGCCCTTTGATTTAGCAATACATCTACAATTTAAAAAAAAAATTAAAAATAAAAATGGAAAAAGATGGTTTTTTTAGCATGGATATGGAATTTTGCAATTTCTCCCCAATCTTGCTTTCCTCTCCCCACCCTCCACAGAAGGCAGTCTGCATTCTTTACATTGTTTACATTGTATAAATTGATCTAAGTTGAATGTGATGAGAGAGAAATCATGTCCTTAATGAACAAAATAAAGTATAAAAGATAGAAAAATTACATGACATAATAACATTTTTTAATTAAAGGTAATAGTCTTTTTCTTGTTTAAACTTCACAATGCTTTCTGTGGATACAGATGGTATTCTCCATCACAGGCACCCCAAATTTGCACTTGATTGTTCTACTGATGGAAAGAGCAAGTCCATTAAGGTGGATCATCACCCCCTTGTTGCTGTTGGGGGGTATACAATGTTTTTCTGGTTCTGCTCATCTTGCTCAGCATCAGTTCATGCAAATCCCTCCAGGCTTCCCTGAATTTCCATCCCTCCTGTTTTCTAATAGAACAATTGGATTTCATAACATACGTATACCACAGTTTGTTAAGCCATTCCCAATTGAAGGCCATTCACTTAATTTCCAATTCTTTCCCACCACAAACAGGGCTGCTCTGATTGTTTTTGTACAAGTACATCACTTGTACACTTACCCTTTTTTTATAATCTCTTTAGGGTAATACAAGTAGTGGTAATGATGGATCAAGCGGTATGCATATTTTTTGTTACCCTTTGGGCATAATTCCAAATGAGTTCACAGCTCCACTAACAATGTATTATTGTCCCAGATATCCCATATCCCTTCCAAAATAGATCATTGGCCTTTCTGATCATATTGGTCAGTCTGAGAGGTATGAGATCAGAGATGCTTTAATTTGTATTTCTCTAATAAGTAGTGATTTAGAGAAAATTTTTCATAAGACTGTGGATTGCTTTGATTTCCTCATCTGTAAATTGCCTTTGCATATCTTTCGACATTTGGTTAATTGGGGAAAGGTATTTTTTTTTGAAAATTTGACACAGTTCTCTATGTATTTCAGAAATGAGTCCTTTGTCACGAATACTGGTTGTAAAATTTTCTTACCAATTTACTACATTTCTTTGGTCTTGGTTACAGTGTTTTTGTCAGTGCCAAAGCTTTTTAAATTAATGGAATAAAAATGATCTACTTTGCTTTTAATGATGTTCTCCATCTCTTCCATGGTCATAAACTGCTTCCCTTTCCACTGATCTGACAGGCAAACTATTTCTGGATCTACTAGTTTTCTTATAATATTGATTTTCATTTCTAAATTCTGTTGGTTTCAGATCTTATCTTGGTATAAGGGTATAAAGTGTTGGTCTAATCCAAGTTGCTGCCATACTAATTTCCAATTTTTCCCGATAGTTTTTATAGAAGAGAGTTTTTATCCAAATAGCTGGACTCTTGGGATTTATCAAATAGCAGATTACTATAATGTTTTCCTGCTATTGCACCTAGTCTATTCCCCTGATCCACCACTCAATTTCTTAGCTATACCAGACAATTTTAATGACTAATTCTTTATAATAAAATTTTAGATCTTGTAGGGCTAAGGCATCTTCATTTGCACTTTTTTTCATTGAATCTCTGGAAATTCTAAAATTTATATTTCTCCATATGAATTTCCATACAATTTTTCTAACTTATTAAAGTAATTTTTTAGAATTTAGATTGTTAGGGCACTAAACAAGTACTTCAATTTTGGTAGAATTATCATATTTTACTATATTAGCTCAGCCTATCCATGAGCAATTGATATTTACCCAGTTATTTGAATCTGATTTTATTTGTGTGAGAAGTGTTTTGTAATTATTTTCAAAGGTTCAGAGTCTGCCTTTGCATGTAGATTCCCAAGTATTTCCTATTGCCTGAAGTTACTTTGAATGGGATTTCCCTTTCTAAATTTTTCTGGTGCATCTTGCTAGTTATATATAGAAATGTTCCAGATTCATGTGGACCTATTTTTTATTCTGCAACTTTGCTAAAATTGCTAATTATTTCTAGTAGTTTTTTAGATGATTTTTTCGGATTCTCTAGGTATACCATCCTGGCAATTGTGAAGAGTGAGAATTTTGACTCTTCCTTCTCAGTTCTAATTCCTGCAATTTCTTTATCTTCTCTTATTGCTGAAGCTAACATGTCTAATATGATACTGAATACTAGTGGGGATAATGGGTATTCTTGTTCCATCCCTGATCTTTTGGGGAATGACTTTAGCCAGTCCTCATTCCATATAATGCTTGTTGATGGTTTCAGAGAGATACTGCTTATTATCCGAAGGAACAATTCATTTATTTATGTGCTCTCTAGTGCTTTTAGTAGAAATGGGTGCTGTATTTTGTCAAAAGCTTTTTCAGCAACTATTGATATAATCATATGATTTCTGATAGGTTTGTAATAATAAGAACAGTTTACTTAATATTGAACTGACCCTGCATTCCTGGGATAAATCCTACTTGGTTATAATGTATTATCCTTATGATAACTTGTTGTAACCATTTGACTAAGATTTTATTTAAGATTTTAGTATCTACATTCATCAGGGAGACACTGTCTATAATTTTCTTTCTCTGTTTTAACTCTTCCTGGTTTAGGTTTCAGCACCATATTAGTATCATAGAAAGATGCAGATTTCCATCTTCATCTATTTTCCACAAAGAGTTCTTATAGAATTGGAAGCAATAGTTCCTTAAATGTTTGATATAATACACTTGTGAATCCATCTGGTCCTGGAGATTTTTTCTTAGGGAGTTCAATAATGGCTCATTGAATTTCTTTTTCTTAGATAGGGTTATTTAGGTAGTTAATTTCCTCTTCATTTAACCTGAACTATTTATATTTTTGTAAATTTTCATGCATTTCAGTTAGATTATCAAATTTATTGGCATAGAGTTGGGCAAAATAATTGAGAATTATTACTTAAATTTATTCCTCATTGGTGGTGAGTTCACCTTTTTAATTTATGATACTAGAAATTTGGTTTTTGTCTTTCTTTTCTTAAATCAAATTGCCCAGTATTTTATCAGCTTTATTGGTTTATTTTCATAAAACCAACCATTGATTTAATTTATTGAAAACAATAGCTTTCATGCTTTCAATTTTATTAATTTCTCCTTTAATTTTTAGCATTTATAATTTGGTGTTTCAATGGGGGGAGTTTAAATTGTTTTTTTCTCAAATTTTTTTAGTTCCATATTTAGTTCCTTGATTTATTCTTTCATTAATTTAATCATGTAAATATTTGCAGATATAGTATATCCCCTGACAGATGCTTTGAGTGTATCCCATAAGTTTTGGTATGTGATTTCATTATTGTCATTTTCTGGGATGAAATAATTAATTATTTCTATAATTTGTTGTTTTATCCACTCACTCTTTAAAATGAGGTTAGTCAGTTTCCAATTAGTTCTGAGTCTATATCTCCCTGCCTCAATACTGCATCTGATTTTTATTGCATTGTGTTCTGAGAAAGATTTGTTCACTATTTCTGCTTTTCTGAAATTGATTATCAGGTTTTTATTCCCTAGTACATGATCAGTTTTTGTATTAGTGCCATGTACTGCAAAAAAATGTATATTCCTTTCTATCTCCATTCAATTTGCTCCATAAGTCTATCATATCTAGTTTTTCTAACAATCGATTTACCTCCTTCATTCTTGCTTATTTTATGGGTAGAGTTATCTAAATCTGAGAATGGAAGGTTGAGGTTTCCTACTAGTAGAGTTTTACTGTCTATGTCTTCCTGTAGCTCCTTCAACTTCAACTGTAAGAATTTGGGTGCACACATATTTAGTATTGAAATTCCTTTATTGTCTATGGTACATTTTAGGAGGAAATGTTTTCCTTCCTTATCGCTTTTAATAACATCTATTTTTGCACCTGCTTTTTCTGAGAAAAGAATCAGTAACCCTACTTTTTTCACTTCAGCTGAAGCAAAATATATTTTGTTCCAACCTTTTTGTTTTATTCTATATGTATCTCTCTGCTTCAAATGAGTTTCTTGTAAGCAGCATATTTAAGGATTCTACATTTTAATCTACTCTTCTATTTGCTTATGTTTTAAGGGAGAAATCAACCCATTCACATTAAAAATTATTGCTAACTCTTTATTGCCCTCCATACTATCTTCCCTCTGTTTGTATTTCTCTACTTTTTTTTTTTACTTTATCCATATTCCCCAGTATTTTGTTTCTAAAATACCACCATCTTCAATGGGTTTCCCCACCTATAGCCAACCTCCTCCCCTTTCTTTCCCCTTCCCCTTTGCCCCTTCTTCATTCCCTTCCTTCGGCAAGTTCTGCTTTTCCTCCTCCCTCCTCTTTTCCCCTTTTAATACTTGAAAGGTAAGATAAGTTTCTTAAATTAGCAGAGTGTATGTAAGTTAATTTTTAAATTTTTTTAGTATATTTTTTGCTAGGCAATGGGGTTAAGTGACTCATACAAGCCCACACTGCTAGGTAATTATTAAGTGTCTGAGACCAGATTTAAACTCAGGTACTCCTGACTCTAGGGCTGGTGCTTTATCCACTGTGCCACCTAGCCACCCCCTGAATGTTATTTTTAAGCCAAATACAATGAGAGTAAAATTCAGGTGGTTCTCACCTCCTCCTTTCTTCCCCTCTTCTGCAATAGGTTCTTTGTACCTCTTAATGTAATAAGATTTACCCCCATTCTATCTCCTCCATCCTCCCATGTCCTTATTGCCTTCCCCCTTTTAAGGAGGTATTGCTTTTAAATCATTCTATCTGAGGCACAGAATAATCACGAGTGTCCATCTCTTCTGGCTATGTATGTTCTCTCTAATAGAGTTAAAATTCTTGAGAGTTATTTTAGTCTTTCTCCCAGGTATGGATATAGCCATCTAATTGGATAACAGTTTCACAAATAAGTCATGAGTGTCCTTCACTTCTGGCTAAGTGTTTTCTCTCTAATAGAGTTACAATTCTCAAGAATTATGAGCATCTTTCTCCCAAGTGGGGACATGGTCAGTTTCATCTTAGTGGATAGCAGTTTTTTCTTTACCTTTTTTTTAACCATTTCATGTGTAACTTGAGCCTCCAATTTGATGTCCAAATTTTCTATTTAACTTTTATCTTTTCATCAGGCAATGTTGGCAGTCTCCTATTTCATTAAATGTCAATCTTTTCCCCTGGAAGATTAGGCTCTGCTTTGCCAGATAGTGTATTTTGGGCTGCATGCTAAGCTCCCTTCCTTTTCAGGACTATCTCATTCCAGGCCATTTAATCCCTTATTGTTGATGCTGCCTGGTCCTATGTAATCTTTACTATGGCTCCTTGGTATTTAAATTGCTTCTTTCTAGCTGTTTGAAGGATTTTTCTCTTTTATTTGATAGTTCTGGAATTTGGCCACAATATTCCTTAGTGCTTTCATTTTAGGATTCCTTTCTGGAATGGATCGATGTATACTTTAATTATTTTGCCCTATCCTTCCATGATATCAGGACAGTTTTCCATCCCTAAATTCTATAATATTAAATCCTCGCTTTGTTTTTCTTCAGTGTTTTCAAGAAGATCAATAATTCTTGTCTCTCATCAGCTTCTGCTTGAGGTCAGTGGTTTTGTCTATGAGGTATTTTACATTTTCTTCTTTTTTTTCAGTCTTTGGTTTTCTTTAACAGTATCTTGTTGTCTCATGAAGCCATTAGTTTCCATAGATTCCATTCTTTTTTATTTTAGAGAAGAATTTTCTTCAGTTACCTTTTGCAACTCCTTTTCCAATTGGTCAATTCAAATTTTGGAGGAGTTTTCCATTTGCCCAAGTTTAGTGTTTGAGGATCTGAGAGAATTAGTCACATTTTGTATTTGTCCAATTATTTTGCAAGGATTTGTTTCCTTGTTGCGAGATGATAATTTTCTCCTGAGTTTCTTTTCCCAATTTTTCCAATTGATTTTCAAATTCCTTCCTGATTTCTTCACAGAAGTCTTTTTGGAGTGGAAATCAATTCATATTCCCCGAGGATGTTCTAGATATCTCTGGGTTAGATTCTGTTACTTCAAAGTAATTCTGCCAATGGGCCCCCCTTACCACTGGTGGTTCTTTGTTTTCCTAGGATTTTGTGTTGGAGGAGGGGCAGGCCCTCAAAGGTTTGCTTTTGAAAACCCTAGAGGTTTTGTTCACTTGCCTTAGTAACTCCAAATGCATCAGCCAGTAGGAGAGGTTGGTTGTGTTCTCTGGAGTGTTTGAGGCCCTCTCCCTTGACCTGGAGGGAGTGAGGGGCAGCAGCAGGGTCTCAATTATCTTTGACCACTGTAGGCTGGGTCCTGGGGGAGGTAGTTAGCCTCCCTTTCAGTTGAGGGAGCTCTGTAACTCACAACTGAGCCTGAGGGGATGGGGAGAGGTTGTTACTGTTCTTTCTGGGAAGAGGGCTCCAAAAGTAGGTAGCTTAGGGCCAAGGAAACCATGGGATCAATGTCCAGCCATGCTCTGCAACTCTCTGTGCTAGAACTTTCCCTCTAGCCCAGCTGGGACTCACCAGACCTCTACTTCCCCAGCCAAAGACTGTATGGCTAAAGTTGGTCCTTAGTCTGTATGGCTAAGACTCATCCTCTGGCTTCACCATGCCCCTACTGCCTCTCTGTCCTCTGCTCCTGATTCACCCACAGTCCCTTGAGACACACCTTTTGATAGGTGTTCTTCTCCTAGCCTCTCTTTCTGGGTTTTATTGATTGAATTTCTGTTAATCAGTTTCTTTCATGTTATTTTTGAGGGGAAACCAGAAGATCTTAGCACAGTGCCTGTGTTCTCTCCACCATCTTGGTCAGAATTCTCTGCATTCAAATTTTAATTTGCATTTTTATTCTAACCAGTATCAGTATTATTTTCAATTCTTTGCTTCCCAAACCACAAAATAAAATATATTTCCCACAGCACAAAGAATATCTTACTTTCCCCATACTTCCAGTTCCTAAAATTGTATTTTTCACAAGTATTCATTAAATTTGCATGAATTAATCTATAATGCCTAACCTAACTTACCTCTAAAATGTCAAATATATTGTGACATTTGAAGAACTAGAAATGTAAACAAAGAAGAGGAAGAAGTGGAAAGCAGCCCATTCTTTAGTTGTTTCAAACTGTTTGTTATTATGAAGAACTACTATGAGTGTTTCAATGCTTATAGAATCATTCTTTCCCTGAGAATTCTTTTACAAATACTCCTTTATGCTTGAAGACTTTCTCTCTGACAATTCTCTCATGTTAGAGCATCTCAGGCTAATTGCTGCCTGTTATTCTCAATGCATTTATCTACTTTTCCAACTAAATTCTTAATGATGCACTTATTAGTGATAATAAGGATAAAAGGGTTGTATGTTGTCATAAGTCAGCTAATTTGAATATAAACTTAGAGAATACATATTTACTATTATTAATTTGCAATCCATGAGACTATATTTCATAAGGTAGTGAACTGGAGTCAAGAAGATCTTGGTTCAAATCTCACCCCTTGCTATATAATCATGGACCAAATAACTTCTCTCTGCCTCATGTAGCAATACTGAAGCATAAATTTTTTACCAACAAAATCATATATATTTTAAATGACAATTGTTAAGAGCTAGAGAATGTGTGGAAAGTTTTATAGAAAAAGGCATGGTGAATAAAAAGACTCTGTAATTCAGTGATAATGCTTACTGCTGACTGAACTCAAATAGAACTTCAACACCTGATAATATGAAGAAAGACCTTGGTTAGATTTCAAATGGCCAATAGAACAATTTAAATGTCATGACTGTGTGGCTCTTTTGGTTGCATACCTAGGGAAAATCTGAATAAAAGAGAATAACTAATTAATTTTATAGAACCCTCTTTCTAGATCAAGCCAATGATGCTAAAAGCTTCCCTTACTACATATCATTTCACATGGTGTATTTATGACTTTTCTCTTTTATTGGAAACATAAGTTTAATTCCAAATAAGGTTTATTTTTTGCTACCACTGTGGTACTCATTCCCCTGAAGCTCCTATAATTCAAACTCAAGCACTGTGCAGAATGCACATGGCATAGTCATGGTAGAATTATAATGGCCCCTTGGGGTCATGCTCCAGTCAGAGGGAAAAAAAGTAGTGGGGGGGGAAATGGTCTTTCAATACATTGAAACATGAAAATGAAGTCAAAGGGCCATTTAGCAATAATGGCTGCTGGGTTTTTTGAGTAGAGAGGCCTTTTGCATCACTTCTCTGATAAGGACCCATGTGTTTAAAGTCATGTTTGATCAGGGTCAGTTGTAAACTCTGTTCTTCCCTACCCTGACCACCAGGAAGGGAGTAAAGAGAAACACAGAGGTCTGGAAAAGCTAAAGGAAGAAATCCAGGAAGCTGCATCCAAAAACTAAAAGCAGTCAAGTTTAAAAAAAAATTAACATTTGAAAGATCAAAATATCACTCATAAATAAGTAGCAAGTAATGCCCCTGTGATGAAAGCTGAGCAATTACAGGAGTAAGATAAAAGATATGCTTTACTTGTGAGAGTTAAACAGATGAAGGATGAAGAGTATAAGGGGATTGTCTTTAAGATGAAGAGAGCATCTTCAAACCACAAGGATTCCTTAATATTGTACATAAGCTAAAATGTGCCTACTGTAAATGTGGGTTGTGGTGTGGGGACTTGGCATTCCTATCCACCTACAAGAATTGCCATATCTGCACTAGAAATAGAGGTATATCAACAACATCCCTTTTATCCCAGCTACTAGGCTTCTCTTAAATAATTGTTTTGCTACCTTGGCTAAACTTTACTTTAAGAATACTTTGTTGGTATAGATCAGGGACAGGAGAATGCTTCTTAATCTGTCCAGAGAAAAGGACTTCTCCCTTATTTTCATCTCACTAATTAATCCCCCATACTTTAAGATGTTGAATAGATGTTGGCCATGCCTGAGAAGAAGCCCTGAATGGTAAAGACTGGATGTCCAAGAGGCAGCTAGATGGTGCAATTGATAGAATACCAGCCCTGGAGTCAGGAGGACCTGAGTTCAAATCAGACCTCAGACACTTAATAACTGCCTAGCTGTGTGACCTTGGGGAAATCACTTAACCACACTGTCTTAAATAAATATTTTGTTTTAAAAAAGATTGGATGTCCATCTGCAAAATGCCTTTAACTATGTTTGAAAACTATCTGCGTACAAAAATTTTCCAGCTTGTTAGAAATTCTTAGCACATATAAGTGTATACTCCACAGTTTCTTGCCAGGGGGCTGAAAGAGTCCTTTGTTGAGGGATTTTAATATAGAATACAAAGAATTTTTTTTGAAAGACTATACAGAAGTGCAGGATAAATAAGGAATTCTCTATGGTCTCAGTTCTAATACTCAAAATCTAAAACCAGTCAACAAAATTATCAAAAACTGCTTAACCAAGTAATAAGTATAACTTCAATCTTGCTAGTCAGCACAACCACTTCATCACTAATGACCACCTAAATATCAACAGTACTTCAAAAACAGTTTGCATAAAATGGGCCACCTAATTGTATTCATTATAGCTTCTATCCAGGTTGATTAAGTAGTAACAGAAACTTCCATTATAGGATTCTATTTTTCATGGTCTTAAATGGAGTTTCCCATTTTTGCTGAAAATATGAACTTATTTCTATTAAATAATCCTAATATATGTTCTTCATTTTAAAAGAAGACCACATCTGGGAGATGATGCCATAACAAGCACATAAATGTAATTTGAGTGAGGGGGATACTGTGCCAAGTCACCAGCCTCACTTTCTCCTCCAGAGCCATCTGGATCCAGTGGCCAAATATGAATCCGGATAACTGGAGATGGCCCTGGATATGAGACAATCAATGTTAATTGACTTGTCCAAGGTCATACAACTATTAAGTGGTAAGTGTCTGAGATTGGGTTAGAGCTCCCATCCTTCTGACCCCAAGGCCAGTGCTCCTATCCATTGCCCCACCTGGCTGCTCTTCCTATTAAATATGGGGGGGTTGCTACCAAGATGTCCTCATCATTCCTATTTGACTTCAGATCTTCTTCTGAAAATTATAGTGATATATCTATCATGATAACATTTACTTAGCTAAAGAAATGCATCATATTTTAAAATGTCTAATTTTAAGCTTCTGTCAAAGTTTTAATAAAACCAAATACAAGGAGTATGCACATCTATCTTTGAAGATTTCCAATGGGAGGTTGCCTATTTATTCTTAGAGTAATCCATTATACCTCTGGGTGCTCTAGTTATTATGAAGCTTTGCTTTACATCAAGTCTTTACAAATTATGTGAAAGACACAAATAGTTTCCACTTATTGAATATCATTCACTCTATGTTTTAGTCAAAGATTTGATGTCTGATATGAAACTATTATCACTTGAATATAAACTATGGATGAACATCAAATTCTCCTATTTTTATATTAATTGTGCTATTGAACAGTCCTCCAATACAAATTGTTCACTGGGGCTTTGGGGAATCAAGTATCTTCACTTTTATAAAAGGGAATGTTTATCCTGTCTGACCACATTGTAAAGATACGTCCAGATAACTTTTACAGAGCTTCTTGGAAAGCTTGGTAATTTCCTTTAATAAGATCTTTGAAGGCCACAGGATTTTTAGGTTTCTATTTCAGAAAATTGTCATTATTTACTGTTGCTATTGGGGAGGACTAAAGGGAGCTATTAATCTTTTATGTATTTTCCAGGGCAATCATTTTTTTTCTAGGAGTGCATTTTCTAGGAGTGCATTTTCCTTAGTAGTCTTTCCAAAGATTTTTGCTCACTTCTACAATTTCCTTTTTGTTGTTGTTGATTAAAATTTACATGATTTTCCAAAATACCAGAACAAATTTTAAGTATTGTCTACTAAGACTTTGACTATTTTTTGGCTAGACCACCCAGAGTGTGTGGGTAAATATATGCAGATCACTCTTAGACAACTCTCTGAATTTTACTTAGAAAATCTCTTTACTCTCTGTCCTAGTTCCAAGGATGTCTAGTTTTAGAGTTTTGCATTCTTTCTTGTGGTATAGCTAATAATATCACATTTCTCTGTGGAAAATGTTTTACTTTGCTTTCTAGTGTAGTTTTTATCAATTTGAGATTTTGATTTTTTTTCTTGCTAACTTGCTTGAGCTAGAAATGTCCAGTTCACCTGCCTACATTACTACATCCATGCCTTCACTTCTCACTCAACACAATTAAAGGAGAAATAATCATTACTTATTCCATCCACTATTAGCAACCAGTCCCATGACCTATATACAGAGCCCTAACCAAAAAATTTTGTGTCCAGAACTAGTATCATAAAATAAATCCAAGGCAGGGAACACAAAAAAAATGAAATTCAGTTGAAAAGGAACAATATAGAATAAGAACGCAATATCTTGGAATACTGCTGAGGAAATTGTTATAGCAAAGCAAGTAAAAAGAAGAGTTGACCCCAATTTGGCAGCTAATAGTTACCTATTTTAACACATTATAAATAAGATCTATTATTTCTATCCTGCTGAAGCATTCAAAATACTGAGTTCCCTCTGAATTTGGTGTCTTCTATATAGTCTCACTGTATATAAAAGATATGAACTGATACAAAAAAGGAACAGATTCTTATAGAAAATTAGATAAAGCCCCAGTTGCCCTGACATAATTATAAGTATCATGAAATAAACTATACAAAGGATTAGGAATTCACTGGGAGTTGTCATGGACATTACATTTATGAAATATTTGACATGATTTTCTGTCCATGGTAGATTCTTAAGAAATAATAATAGCAGTAACCACCAAATAAAATTTATATAATGCCTTAGAATTTTTGAAATACATTGGAAAAATTATTTCATTTTATTCTCACCATAATCTTAGGAGGTAGGCACAATTATCATTCTCATTTTAGGGACTTTCCTTAGGTCACATCTGTAAAGTAACTGCAGTTCTATTTGAACTCAGTTCCTCCTGACTCCCTCTTCAGTGTTCCATTCTCTGTGCTACTTAGTTGCAACAAAATATTCATCAAATTGAGTTATCAGGATTTCAGGATGCAACTCTTCATAAATAGCTCTAATACTTACTGATACACAGATACCTACTCTAGAGTCAATTCTAGACCAACTATGAAAACAGCAACCCTATAGGTCAGTTATTCTTCTGCTAAACAGTGATGCTGAAAGGAATACCTCCTAATGGTGACTTCATATATGGATGATGAGAAGCAAGGAGTTCCTGTTGATGTATGTGCAGCAAGATTTTAAACTTGGCTAAAAGAGGTAATTAGGTTTATCTATAAGGATTAAAGGAATGGGCAGATGAAGCAATACATATTGGACTTACATAGAGTTAGGAAGATCTGAATTCAAATCTGATCTCAGATAAGCTGTGTGACCTGGACATGTCATTAAATCTGTTTGTCTTAATTTTCCTTAAAATGAGAATGAAAATAACACCTATCTCCCATTGTTTGTGTGAGGATTAAGTGAAATAGCTAATTGCAAAATATTTAACCTAGAGCTTGGAACATACAAACTGCTGTATCAATTATAATGATAATAATAATTGTTGTTATTATTATTATTAGTTTTACAAACAGTATTTCATTTGGTTTTACAACTACCCCAAGAATGATAAATTAATATTTAAAACTGCATTGTTATCTCACCAATATCAGTCTCCATTCAAGGGTTCAATTCACAATTCTTCCATAACTTCTTATCTTACATGATTCTTTTCTATATTCTCTTTCAAATTTTCCAGATGAAATCTGTCCAATATACTTCAGGTTTTCTTTATGATTTCTAAAACTTAGACTGAAAATAGTGTGACACTCAGGTATTACAACATTTTTCATTGGTCTTCATATATGACTATATCTTCTCTTTCCATCTAAAGATAGATATATGAAATAGATGAGAGAGAGATGCTTTATACTATATTATCTTATTTCATCATCATCATCATCTTTTGGATTGCACTAAACTTCAGAGATTATGTTACTCCATAAGTTTTTACATAAGTTATTCATGTATATTCATAAAAACCCACAGCATTGCCAGTAATGAGCATTATTGTCTCCTTTTTGCATGTTTGCAAAAGGTACAACTATGGTGAGTGACTTGTCCATGATCACACAAACTGATTTGAAATTCAGATATCAATTAGAAGGAAAATTATTACATTGATTGCATTATAATTAATAAATGAATCACAAATAAACTAAACAATAAATTCTATAATGTTAAGCACAATTCACTAAGTTAAAAGAACTTCCATAATGCAGTCTAAATCATACTTTTATAATAATGTTTTAATATTCAGTCTTCCCTTATTGATTCATATTTTCCTAAATATTTTTAATTACTACAACATCAATAATAGCATTTATAAAGAGCTTTAAACTTAGCAAAATGTTTTACATATATATATATATATATATATATATATATACAGAGAGAGAGAGAGAGAGAGAGAGAGAGAGAGAGAGAGAGAGAGATAAAACCCTGTGAAATGCTTCTAAGCCCAGTTTATTGATGAAGAAACTGAGGTTGAGAGAGGCTAAATAACTTCTAACAGTCACATAGAAACTGAGTATATTCTATGACAGGGTTGCTCACCAAAGAGGGAGTTGAGACAGGCAGAGAGAAACAGAGCGATAGAGACAGGAAGACATAGACACAGAGTAAAAGTTAATTGATAGAACATAGAAAATGATAAATCATAAATGATAGATAGATAGATGAAAGAAAGAAAGAAAGAAAGAAAGAAAGAAAGAAAGAAAGAAAGAAAGAAAGAAAGGAAGAAAGAAAGAAAGAAAGAAAGAAAGAAAGAAAGAAAGATGGATAGATAAATGAGTGGATGGATGGATGATGCCTATGCAAGATATTTCTCCAAACTTTGAAAATTTAAATTTTGAACTGAATGATTGATGGGAAGGGGATGTAGAAGAGAAAAATAAGAAACAGGTAATGTCAATCAAAAACTATCCTGTGTATCAAGTGCAGGTGTGCACACTATATCTGTCAGGGAAGAGCTTCCCAGATCCCTACTTTAAACTATCTTTAGCCCTAGGAATATAAATAAGTAGCTCAGTGTATCTCAATGAGATTCCAAACTGTCTCATGAGAACTGGAACATTTGCTCCTCTGTCCTCAGAGGATATATTTTGTGATATCTGTGCTGCTTGGTCCTAAAGTAAACTGAAAAACATTGTTCTTTTGTCTCATTTCTTTAAAAAGAGAAATGTGTTCCTAGGGGTCAGGGGAGAAGAAACAATTTTTTTCTTTCTTAAAATTGCATATTCTGTCTTTTGCAAAAAACATTTTCATGTCATTCCTTTTTTCTGAATGAACCTACTACATCTAAGTGTCTTCAATCATGTTCACCTTATGCACTTGATACAGTCTCACTGTATATAAAAGATATGAACTGCTACAAAAAAGGAACAGATTCTCATAGAAAATGACATAAAGCAAATGCTTAATGCACATTTATTCTTTTACTCATTCATATATTCATTCCTTTAATCATTCATTAATTCATTAATATTTGCTTGCAAATCATTTGAGAATACTTGTAAGAGGCTTCTTTATATTTCTTCATAATATCTCAGGATTTAAAATGAAGCTTTTTTCTATTTGACACATCTTTCATAAAAATCTTTAAAGCATACATATTACATATAAATGTACATATATGGTATGTATAAATATAAATACATATAGATATATGTATATGTAAAAATCATTAAGTTTATTCAGAATTTATGTGTGTATTACACACACACACACACACACACACACACACACACACACATACACACACACAGACATATATTCCTAAACACACGAATACCCAAATAAGATTACTGAACTATTTATTTCCCTGCTCTTCCCCCACTCACAGGCTAGGGGAGCATAATATGCAGCAAAGCTCACTGAGACTTCAACAAATTTATGTTATTGTATCCCAGTTTGGTCCATACCTTAACCAAGTCATTCTTTTATTCTTTCTTAATTAACAATTAATACCATTTCTTATTAAACTATTCTCTCCTCAAGACTCCCCAAGTGCCCAACTAAACAACTTATAATACATCTTATAGTTCACTTAAAAACATGTAATTTACAAAGAGTTTCATTGTCTTCCCCTATCTACATGTTAAAACTCTTGAATATATCTCGTGTCCGACTCTCTCTTTACTCAATCTCTGTTGGAGATGTAGCCATTCTTCTATGTAACCTATTTTACACACTAAAATGTTGGGATATACTCCTATATTCTGTCCTAGATCCTCTCCTCTTCCTCACATGGTGGCCTTATCAGATCCCATTGGATTATTTTCTCCATGCTTATGATTTTCAGATCTCTTAATACATATATACATACATTCATACATGATAAGGATTGATAGTATAGAGATAGTTAATTATCATATATATTAGTGTTTTAATTTGTCTCTGTCTACCACTAAATAAATGTTCATTCCAGCTATTCACATATATGTATACATATAGATTTAAATATATTTGCATATTTATATATAAAGACACATATATACATTCATACATATGTTACTATAAATGTTTGTATGTATAAATATGTATACATTTTATATATTAATATAAACATATATAAATCATAATGTTAGTCAGCATATGAAATAAGGTGATGGACTAAGCAACTTCTAAAGCATTTTTCTGAATCTAACTCCCCTGACAAATAGATGTGGTAAAGTACTATAGGGGTTTTTCCAACTCAAGAAAATTAAAACTAGAAGGGTCTTAAGAGATAATTTTGTCCACACCCATAATTATATAGTTGAAAAAACTGACATTCCCAAAAGAGAAGTTATTTGCTCAAGGTCATATTAATAGCAAGTGACATAGAACTTCAAATTGGTTCATTGATTTCTATCTGGAAAGGATCTCAGAAATTTTTAAGTCCCACAATGAGTTGCAAGAAGGACTTTCCCAAACCTTTAGAGATAGTATGAAAGAAGTAATTTGAGATCAGATTCTCGAATTCCAAGTTAATTGCCTTTTCCTTTCTACCATACTGCCTTCTCTACTAGAAAAATATAATTAAAAAAATGCTTATTGGATCAAAGTAAAGGAATATTATTCTTATTTATTTAAAAGATTTGTATCTTAGAGGTGTGAGAATTCCCTTGAAAACTAAGGATTTCAAAATCCTGATGCCTTTTTAAGTGTTTCTATGACTTCTAATGGCTGCTCTTCATATTTGAGTGTCTCCAGGTAAGCTCTACTGATTCTCCAAAAGCATACAGGAATGTCATCTCTGGATCCATATTCAAAGCTTTAAAAAGTCTTCTTGGACTCTGCTATTCCAGGTCTTCTAGAACCAAAATGTAGTAGGAACAATATTCTACTCACTCCTTCCATGCAAATTTGGGTAATTTTTTCATTAAAAGATATTGAGATCAACCTTGAGCAAAGGTTGACTCAGAAGACTAAAAGTTTAGACCCTTGACATCACTTTCTGGGCACAAGAGTGCAAAACAGTCACAAGAACTCCCTGGTGCTCTCTGAAGATGGAAAACTTGTATATTTCTAAAATAGAAGGCAGCAAAGTAGAAAGAAAGAAAGAATTAACTTGGAATTCAAGAATTTGACCTAAAATTCTTCCTTTGATATTATCTCAGATGCCACTTAATTGATGAATAATGATGGAAACTCAGACAAGGGAGCTTCATGCAGTAGAATTGACTTGAGATCTCCTTTCAATGCATCTCCATATTTTATATACGTCTCCTGTTGTGTTTAGCTAAATATCCTTTTGTTGACTCTTGAATGACCGTTCAGATTGTTATTTTGCTCTAATATCAAAACCACACTAGTAGGAGGTTGGTCTGAATTCAACCTAGCCCATAACACAGTGTCACAGAATGTTATAGTGACATAAAAGCATAGACTTCTACAGATGGCATTACTTTTTCAAAAGAAAAAATAATCACAAATTATAGCCCATTCAATACAATGTCAATGTCCAAGACACCATGCCTGACAGGATGTGTTTGACAGTTTATGTGGGCTTGAAGAATGCTGGCAACAACAAGTGCTCATTTCCATGGGATATCTTCATCCTACCTGGAGAGCTAATGGAAGAGATGCTGGGTCATATCCAAGGAGCTGACGCAGGGATATGGCAAATGACAAGCCACTGCTGTTATAGGGTGCCTTTGTGAATTCTGGATGTCTGATCCCCTAGTAGCTTCATTAACATAATGGAAAGGAGGATTTATTCTGTGCTGGTTAAGTGGTTTTAAAAGAACTGATTATATGCTGCTCTCCTTGGAGCATTAATTTAGCCTTGAAATTCTTCAGGGCACCAACAGGACTTGGTTAAATGGAACTGCAAAGTGGGCTGCTGAGGTTCTCCTGAGGAGAAGAGATGCAATTTCAAATTATTTGAAATACTAATGATTCAACAGTCCATTGCCCAAGCTTTTAAATATTCACAATATATTCTGTTCTACTATAATATTAAAAAAATAAACAGTAAGTAAATTAAAAGGGATCCCTCCTCTCTTAGTGACAGGTGTTTATGGAGAAATTGGTTAGAATGTGCTGACAAGTTGAGGTTCTGTTTTTGTTTTAGCAGCTGCAAAATAGCTTTGTGTCTATTTTGATTAAAGGTCCTTAAGATAATTGCCTTGACCATGATATATATATATATATATATATATATATATATATATATATATATATATATATATATATAAAACATCTTCTTGTTCTAAAATGTGAAAGTTAAGTAGTATCCTGGATCATTAAAGGGAAAGAGCTTCACAACTTTCCTATTCTTTCTTGAAATATCAAAGGCAGAAATATTTGAGTAATATTAATTCTCAAGGAAATAAGTATTTCATATTTGTTTAAACATAATCTTTGTCATTCTCCTGATTTGACTTGTATTAAAGTGAATTATGTCTATAATTAGTGACATGTTTCAATGCTTACATTTCATTCACTTCAAAGAGATCTCACTTTACGGATGTATCCTGTATTCATCTTGATATATACATAAATGAGCGTGTGTATAACAAATATATATGTGCATGTATTCTCAGAAATATCTGAATTCATATTTTACTTGTCATCTATTATTTCCATGGCCTTGAACAAATTTCTTTCCATTTCAATTTCTAAATTCATTCAATGAGAAAAATAATACATGGAGCACCTTCCTCATAGGGTTGCTATTTAAGTTCAAACGAGGTGAGGGAGAAGCGCTTTGTAAAGCTTAAAAAATTTTTTATCACAACTAATGCTATATTTTTAGGCTAATATAGTTGTGTAGACTTTGTCTTGTACCTTTTAATGACCTATGCAACATGGAAGCCTCACATAAAGTGTGTATAAATTTACACAGTCTTTCTCATTATAAAGCAGTTAAAACTAAACTTGATAATTAATTCTTATTTATAAACAAAATATTATGTCCCAAGACTATTTTTGATAGTTATAAATAAATTGAAACAATAATAATAATGCACAAACCAGTTACTATCAGGGTATATCTGGATGTATTAAGTACTAGAGCAATCATAGTACATTTATTTTGGGTAGTGATTTAATTTTCCTGAACGTAAAAGTTTCCTAAAGTTATCAGTCAACTTATAAAGAAATTGATATAAATCAAGTATTGGAGTAAACTCAGGGGATTGTTGCAATTATTGCTGCTATACTTTATTTTTGATGAAAATCGAGATATATGGTAAATGATTTCATGAAATGCACATAATTTCAATTTAATTGAAGGGGTATTGTAAAAGGGCCCCATTCTCATTATCTTAGTCAGACCTATCTGAAAACAGTGGACTGATATTGTAGGAAGATAATGACTGATTTTGGTTTGTATATAATGGGAGACCTTGGCATTTTTGATGTAAGATTTGCAATCCCATAGTCTTATTCCAATGACCTTCCAAACAAATTCTAGAAAATCAAAGTCTTTGGGGAAATATAGTTTCAGAGCTAACAGAACAGATTGCCATAAGATGCTTTTTAAATTAACGATCAGATGAATGAAAAGCAAGTTGGTCATTTCTTGAGTAATATGCGGAATAACATGTCAATTCAGAAAAAAAAATGAATAAGTCATTTTGTATTCTGGGATTGTTCCAGTTGGAGGTGTATACTTTTGAACTTTACTGTTTGGAATATTGAGATGATAACAGGTTTAATTAAAAATAAAACACAATCTGACATAAGGAGTCATTCCTCTTTGCATGGTGGGAACTGAAGTATAACATATTAGATTAAATGTTCCCCAATTTTAATTTTAATTTTTGCTCTGCTATACTTGATAAATAGCCAATACAAATATTTATATATATATATATATATATATATATATATACATATATATACAATGAATAATAGTAAATAGGGATTGCAAATGAAATTATGAATCTCTTATATGTACAGGTTTGAATTTTTAAGGTATATAAGAAATTGATTATTTATTAAGTCATTTTTTCTACCTCCCTTTGCATATAAAAAAATCAAGGAATGTTTTGTATTTATTCTTTCTGAATGAGACTAAAACATTAGTATAACTAGTTTAATTCTTAATTCTTTCAGTTATTCCCTCTACAACCCTCCCCATTAACAAAGAACAATAGTCAAACAAAAATAAAACCAAATGTTAGCCAAATTTAAAAATATACTTCTCATTATACTTCTCATTCTTCACAACTACTCTATTATCTCAGTTTCAAAAGGTGGGAAGTATGTTTCACTATCCACCTTTTGTGGTTTTGGTTATAAATTTGTTTATTTGTTTTAATAACTAGGTCATGTAAAGTTTTTTAGCTTCTTTTTTGTATATGGTGGGAGATTTAGTTCTATTCCTAGTCTCTCCCAAACTATTATGAAGGTTTTGCCACAGATTTTGTTAAACAATATATCTTTATACTAGTAGTAAGTACCTCTGGATTTATTGAACAGAATTTTGATATGTTCATTTGCTTCTGGATCTTGTGTCTCCAATCTGTTCCACTTATCAAAGTTTCCATTCTAAATAAGTACCAAATAGTTTTGATGGTTATTGCACTCTATTAGACTTGAGAAAATTGCCCCTTTCCTTACCATTTTCGTCCTTATCCTCCTTGAGATTCTTGCACTTTATTTTTCCAGATTAATTTTATTAGTATTTCTAATCTATAGGATACATCTTTTAGTAGTATGACAATGTATACTTAAACTACCAGGTAGTAGTGTCACTTTCATCATATCAGCATTATCCAAAAATGAGTGATTAATCTCTCCCATTTTTGAAAAATTCCACACTTCTCAAATTTGCTTCCTTGCCTTGTCATAAATGGTCAGTAGGAAGTTGTTCCTTTAATGTCCTCACAGAAAACTCTTAACACTTTTTAAAATAATAACAAAATACAGACTTGTGTTTTTATTATATGTATATATGTATAAATATATACATATACATATATATGTATATATATGTATATGTATATGTATATATATACATATACATATATATGTATATATATGTATATGTGTATATATATATATATATATATATATATATATATATATATTAGGACCTCCCTTATTACATCACCTGATCTGGATAAAAGAATACTTCTCTCTAAAGAATTACATGACCTTTTATAACTGCTAGATTGCAGCCTCTACTATTCTGGGATTCCCTTCTCCTCTTCACGTCAATTCCAGTCAAATATCCCAATGACTAATGAAGCTTAATGATTAAACATGTTGTATTTAAGGGTCCAAACTCATACTCCTCTATGCAAATTGAAGAAAATATTAATGCTCTTCATGGCAATAGTAATGAGTAGATCAATAAATGTTGTAATTCTTTGTGCTGCTTCTGCTTATCCCCATAGACACTGATATATATATATATATATATATATATATATATATATATATATATATATATAGAGAGAGAGAGAGAGAGAGAGAGAGAGAGATGTCTTTATGTATGCAGTTGTGTACATTGTAGAAAGATGTGTGTATATTATATACATATATTTTACATATAATATATTGTGTATATATATATTACAATAGTAAAAATAAAATTTTTTACCCTAGGACCACACTTCCTGGAATATTAAATTATTCCTGCCATGTTCAGTGATTCACAATCACATTGGGTCCCTATACTTACATTCATATTTTGGGATTCTCTACATAAGTTTAAAATTCCACCTCTCTTCAATGTGAGATTAGCTTTTTACCTTTTGGAAAAAATCTCAGGTTATTCTGTAGCACTTTGATGCATAGTAAGGACATTTAAACATTTAGCTTTTGCATAATTAATTAAATGAGAAAAACTGGGAACTTTGCTTTGACATGTATCAAGACATGTCACATTAATCTTGCTCCATCATCCTCTTCTATAATGATAAAAAATAATTTTAATGATCTAGTATATTACTTTTGATTTCTGGAATTGTTATTGATCCTGTATATTTTTTTTCATTACTCATCACAATTTTAAGATTGCTAGATGGAGCAAATTGGTGGCTCAGTGTGGGGCAGCTTGGTGTCCAGTGGTTAGAGCACTAGCCCTGGAGTCAGGATGACCTGAATTCAAATATGGCTTCAGACACTTAATAATTACCTACCTGTGTGACTTTGGGAAAGTCACTTAACCCTATTGCCTTGCAAAAACCCCCAAAAAGGTTGCTTTACAATGGCAATATAATTAGAAATTTTAGAATATCTATTAATGACTGACTGTGACGTCCATTAATTTCACATTGTCTTGTGAAAATATTTGAGTGGCAAGTTTCTGAAGAATGTGTAGACACAGGGCAGCTAGATGGCATAGTGGATAAAGCACTGTCCCTGGAGTCAGGAGTGCCTGGGTTCAAATCTGGTCTCAGACACTTAATAATTACCTAGCTGTGTGGTCTTACACAAGCCACTTAACCCTGTTTGCTTTGCAAAAAAAAAAAAAAAAAAAAAAACCTAAAACAAAACAAAAAGAATGTGTAGACACAATGAAAGTCATAGATGTATGAATAAGACTATTTAGGATTGTCTTCAGTTTAATATAAAAGTGCATTTAAAGATGAGATGAGTAAAACTACAAAAGATGCCTATGTTTGAAAGTGTATCTATGTAAGTTATTGGTCCCCATTTTTAAAATTTTACCCCTCTATCATTAAAATAACATTTGGAGCACACAATTCCAATATATGAAAGGTTTTTCATATATGAATTATGTATAATGTATTTCTCTAATAAAATATTTTCTCCATTATAACACATACCAAAAATTTGCAAGAGAAATAATATTTAAAAGAAAAATGTTTAGAATATTTTCTGTGTTAAAATTATAAAAATATTTTCATAAAAATATGTTTAATATTCAACCTAATTAAATATGCTTTATTTTTAAAGTGTTTTAATAATAGTAATATTGAAAGTCTGGTTCCGGGTTATGTTTATTTCAATGTTTGTTTTTTAACATAGCGGCAAAAGATCTCTCTCAAAGACAGGAATATCTAAAGTGCATGACAGTCTGTACTTTATAAATCATGATATTTATAATATGTCAGTTCCATCCACTAATTATGCAAAAATTTTTATTCAAACTTGACTTGTAAATACCAATGATTCAGTTATCAAAGTCTTGCAAACTAAAGTAGTATTTTTTTTAAACAACTGGATTCAATACTCACTGAAATAACATTTGAAAATATTGTAGACATGTTAGAAAATTCTTTTTCTAAGGTTTCTGTTTGAGTATAATAGAAAGTTTTTCAAATAAGTGACATATTTAAAATAAAAAAATTAACAAACTTTAGTTTTTAAGATTTGTTTATTGGTCCAGCTTTATACAAAGATTTAAAGGTGCATTATCTACTTAAAGTTATATATAATGTTACAATATTTATTTAAAGTTCATTTTTAATGATTATGAATCTAGGATCACATTTTAGTAACATGTCATTTTAAACACTTGAATTGATTTCTTTTCTGACCTGATTATACCATACCACTGATGATGATACCATCATTCTTTTATCTTATAATGTAGCATATATATATATATATGAATGTATGTGTGTATGTATATGTATACCTGTATGTGTATATATATGTATATATATATATATATATATACATATATATATATATATACACACACACACACATACATATCTATTAAGCAAATTCAGTATACTAAGTTATAGGACTATAAAGACAAAACAAAAATTAAACAATTTCTGGCTATTATGATACTCCTTGTGTGACTCTAAGCTGAGTCTCTATTTTCTCATGAAAAATGTCAAAGTGGGACTAATTATGGCCTTGTCTCTGAAGTTTCTTTAAATCTATGATCCTATCATTCTGTGAACCTTTGAAAGCATGTTTTGACATCCTATCTTCCTTCACAGGATTGATTAGAAGTATTTTGGAATTATCCTACATACAACACTCTTGGTTTCTTAAAACTATTCTGAATAAACACTGCCTCAATCAAACTGAAACCTAGGAAAGATGCCAAGGGCTCCCTCTTCTCCAGTCCCCTGATTTATATCTGGCCACTGGACCCAGAGTTGCAGAAAACCAAATGAGACTAGTGATTTTTCACAGCCCTCTCTGATTTAAATCCAATTTATTTGCATGCCATGGCATCACCTCCCTCATGCCATGGTCCTCTTGAAGAGCAGAAGACAAACAACAAGAATTCTCACAACTAGGATCTGTTATGGCTTTCCCCTAATGAAATTGAGTTTCTAGTGCTCCAGTCTCTATGTTAGAAATGATAGTATCTTTTTTTAGAGTGTATTCTAAAGATTAATGAAGGATCTTCTAAAATCTAGACCAATGTCTGTTTATGTCAGAAACCCTATTAGCTAATGCTAGTACTGGTTGAGGAGGGTTGGTGCAACATAGTGAGTTGCAAAGAGAATTGAATTTGGAGGCAGAGTTCCTGGGTCTGAATTCTGATTCTACCTTTGTAACTTTTTTGCTAGTTACAATCTCTCTGGGACAAAATTTCCTTATTTGTAAAATAAGAGGAGGTGAATTAAATGACTTTTAAGTTCTCTTGATACTTCACATGTTTAATTTCCTGTCATTTCTTCTGTTTCAGTCTCATTTATAATATACATCCTTTGTACTGGATGATAGTTTAAGGAGAATTAGAATGTTATACCTGGGTAAGTGTAAGCAGGATAAGAAGCATAAAACTATGGTGATAGTGGCTATGCTCTCAAATCTGCTATGTGAATAGGAGCAAGTCATGTAACTTTTTTCATTTTAATAGATGTTATAATTTAACCCAAGTTCATAAGGAAATCTTTCTAAGTAACTTCTCAAAAGACTCACAAATACAGATCTAATTTGTCTTGTTTTGCTTAGTTTCCTATCCTAAAATTAATCAGGAGGCATCTCAAATTCTGTGCTTTCTCATCATGAGTATGTGAAGAGCCTTATTAGATAAATTCATCCTTGAATGAATTCAGTATATATTTATTGAGTTTAATTATTAGGTACCACAATTTAAATGATGTTACAACAACACAACACATGCGTACCAGAATCACGATGAGTTGTCTCAGAATAAATGAAGTATAAAACTTCTGCACTTGTGCTATTTTAGTTTTGCCTTTTCCTTACATGGATCATTTAAAACAATTTCATTCTCTTGTTGAATTCCTTATCTCCACTTTGAGTGTGCCACTCTAGAAATACAAAAGGCCACTAGCATCTCCTAAATCACAATAGAAGAATTATATTTCTAGACCCTGCCCTAGTGCCCAAGTACATGTCAAACATTTTCATCACAGAAGGCAGGAAAAAGTGAGGCTTGTGGGTGTTCCCCAATTACTAATAGATGCATTCACTGCAGGAAAAAGGTAACATGTTTTAGAACTTCAAGACTTCAGTGGATCATTATTTCATTGAAGTAAGTAAGCTCTCCAATAGTGCAGATTGCAATCCTTCTCCTGTGATCTTCTTATCTGTATCCTCCCACAAATCCTTCAAATAACATCTTCAAGATAAATAGGAAATCTTTAGGCTTTTTTTTTTGCTGTTTGTTGTTGTTTATTAGCATTCTTTGTGTTCCAGAGTAGCACTGTCTGTTTTATCTGTTGTCTCTTAGTCTGATTAGTTGATTCAGACATCTCCTATGCTTCTCATACATCTCTTTATAATGATGGTTTTTCTTTATATCTTAAAAGTAAATCAATATTAGTAACAGTCTCAGAACCAATTTATGACTTCCATTGTAGTGTTTTCCTATTGCTCTGAGTCACCCACAATTATTACTTTTAAGATATTGTTTTATCAATATCATGCAATCAGAAAACATCATTAGCATAATGGTGTTAAATGTCAGTTTTTATGTGTAATAGAGAAGTTTGGATCATTAGAAATACTGCAAAATCCCAGCAAAGTAATCCTATTTATTATTCCCTTCCTCTGACTCAATTCAATGAGCCAAGCTCATATATCCTCAAAGTTCATATCTCATTACCTTAATTTACTTATCAGTGAAATGGATTTTACAATCCTCTCTAGACCTAAATCAATAATCCTATGATCCTTTAACCTACACTTTGGAAACTTGGTTTTATGGCTTCATTATCTGTCCTTCATAACTTGTCTAAAACTAATATTTCATTAAGTTTGAATTTGACAATGGCACTACTCTTCTCAAAAATGTTAGTAGCTCTTTTTAGAGAGATAGATTTTGGTTATTGTCCTTCATTACTGAAAAAAGACCAAAATGACATCCTATGTTAGAGATAAGTTACTTTCTATTTTCCCCCTGGTATTCTATTGGCTACTTTGTACCTTTGACAGGATATTTGTCAAAACTTAATTCTTTTCCTCTATACCTTAGAATCCTTGGAGGCTCATTTTTGGTACCACCTACTTTATAGAAAATATGGATCACCTAGATTCCTGCCAAAATTAGAATATACTTACTTATAGCCAATCCAATAAATTTATACACTTATTAAGCATCTAAAAGCCTGTCAAGCACTATGAGTACAATTTATAAACACAGTGCTTGGAGCTTACAATACAAAAAGAGACTGGAAAAGTATGCAAATGACCAGGATGCCAGGGGCTACCCAGCTCAGAGTCATCTTGTTTCATATAATTGAAACAAGGTAGGGCAACATATACAAAATTCAGTAATCTAAAAATCCAGTTTCTGTCCTCTAAAAGGATATTACTGAGAGGAGTTAGGTTCTCTAATCTACAGACACACAAAATGGAGGAGAGAAATCTGAAGAACTCTTAGCAGTAAAGTGAATTACAAGCAATATGGATTGATCTGAGAGTCTGGATTCTGCCTTCTATAAAAAAAGGCAGCAACTAGGTAGTGCAGGGGATAAAGGATCTGACCTGGAGTCAGGAAGAGCCAAGTTCAAATCCTACTTCTGACACATACTAGCTATGTGATTCTGGGTAAGTTAATTAATAGTTAATTTGCTTCAGTTGCCTCATCTGTAAAATAAGTTGGAGAAATAAAAAATGAACCAACCCAGTATTACCCCCAAAAATCCCAAGTAGTCCAATTAGTTTTATTAGAACTTCACAAATCAGATGAATCAAATGGCCTGAACTGGTTGCCTACTAAAAAAAAGAAACTATACTATCAAGTAAGTAGTAATTAAAAATTGTGGGGACATCATGAAACCAAAGTTCAGAAATGATAGGAATACCAGAACTAGATGTAGAAGGTTTCGATGGACAGCCAGGAATAGAATCAAAAAGCCTGGGGAAAAAGTCAGAACAAAAACTGGAGAAATTCCAAAAATTAAAGTTGTGAAAGTCTCAAGAGAATAAGAGGTTTTCATCATATGGTGAAAACAGGGATGAATTTGAGTTTTAAGTGCCTATACTTAAACACCACCTAAACTGTTACTACCTATGACCTGTATGGCATTAGCCTAGTCATTTAACCTTCACAAAAAATGTAGAAGTTTAAACTAGATGGCCTCTTAAAACTCTATCCAGGTCTATACGCAGAACTTTATGTCCTATGACAGATTGCCATAGAATATTGACTATCTAGATGGAGTTTCCTGTTTCTGGTAAAAGTATATAACTATCTGAAGACAGGAATAGAATAGTAGTAGGTTTATTTCATCCACTAATATTGAAACATTAAAATTTATTACAGATGTTGAAGTTGAAGTTATATATATTCTTAAGAAAAAGAATCTAAAACTATGCTCCAGAAGTCCAAGCTGCCACTTTTAAAGAAATATTACACTTTTTTGGTAACAAAGATTTTCATAAGTTAAGTGTCTTTGCAAAGGAAATTTCCTCATTGAGAGTTTCTTATGCCAATAAAAATATAGATCTGGTCATCTTTCCCCTTTCGCAAATAGCTATTATCTTGTCAGAGAAGAGATAAAACAAGATACGTGCCTTGGAATCAATCTATATCTATAAAATTTCTTTGTCAGATTGGCACTGTGATAGATAGCCATGATTTTAGAGTGCCTTGGGTAAAATTGAACCATAAGGGAATTGATGCTTATTAGCAGCATACAGTCTTGGTAAAAAAAAAAAATACCAAAAATAAATCATTTTAACTCCTTTTATTCATTTCATATAATGTGGAGAAAAAATTCATGTAAAAAAAATTTAAGACTTTCTTAACCTAATCTTCACATGAAAATTGAAAAGGTTAAAGACCGCTTACTATGTATGAGTTTTTTTGTAATAGCAAATTAACTACTCTTGCAATTAAGCAATCAGCTCAGGGTACTTGGACTGATTTTTGAAGTGCTAATAAGACTAAATTACTCAAATCCAGGAAAGAAATTAAGAAATGCAAAATGTTAATTAGATGCAGAAACAGAACTAATAGGAAAATCAATATAAAATGGGAATTAAACAAGGGAAAATAAATACATTTCCATTTAGATAGGAACAAAATTCAAATGAAATGTGAATTTTAAAATAGGTTTTATTAAATTCTTATGTGATTTTCTTTCATTTTAGTAAATTTTGATGGCTTCTAAAATAATAATATGGCAGTATTATTATTTACTTTATTTTTTAACAAATGAAAGTGTTAACAAAAACATATCAAAGTTGAGTCTGAAAATCAAGCCAGATTTTCTAGACATCGTTCTTAAAAAAAAAATTTACGATGTCATCTCTAATAGATACCTGATTAAACTGATTAGGAGAAACATTATGTTGTTGACATCCTTAATAAATTGAAGTTGTCATGATATCATTTTTTGAATATTTCCATGTATTATTATAATAGAGAGAAGGATTTGGATTCAGAAAAGATCAAGATTCATATTCTATCCATGACACTTCTTAGTTGTTTAAATATGAGTAAGTCATTTATCTGAAACTTAGTTTTTTCTATGTAAAACATGTATACTAAAATATCTAGTGCCCACTTTGAGAATCAGTATTGTATAATGGATCAAGAGCTGACCTTGAATCACAAAGTCATAGGTTCCGGTCTGTCAAATGTTGACTAGTAACTTAACCTCAGTACTCCAAGCAACTCTTTAAGATTCAGGCTCCACATTGTTAGGCTTCCCTGATCTGCTAGGACAGTTTTCTCATGGAGGAAAATCCTATATTGAAATCCCAGATCCAGACAACTTAAATTATATGCACTTCATAGAATTCTTGTGAGGATTTTAAAAAAAGTCATATTCGTAAAGAATTTCACAAACTACAAACCACTCTCCAACAAAAAATTCTTATGAAACTTTAAATTTCAACAATTGCTGTTCCTCAGTTTTTTAAGACATTATTATCTATTTGCAGAATTCTCTGGCATTTCACTATCAAGATCTAAACAACTTGGGTAAAAAGTGTTGTTTTCCTTTTATTTTTGAAATGTATGACTGACTAAAGAAGTCACAGTCCAGGAACCATGAACAGGGACTCACATGGAGATTTAAGGAATTGCATTTGGAAATCTTTGAAGTACAAAGGAGAATCCAGACTCTCCACTTCAGAGCACAGGTATTCTTTGACTATTTCTAAATTTCTTAATGAGTTGTAAAGAAAAGCCTTTTGACTGCTGTCTTACCACTGGAAATAATTGATTAACTCTTTCTTTGCCGTTGGACATTGAGTGAAAACATCTGTAAATTTCTCTGTGGGCAGGAAGTCTTAGACCCTCTTTCACATGTTCTCTAGCAAGCTATGAATGCATGCTCTAGCTGTTGTCTCAGTAGAGATTTTACAAGTGATCCATATAAATCTGGGGTCAATGAGGTCTAATCCCAACTCCCATTCATAAAGGGAAAGTGAATGCACAGACAATCACCATTATAACCCCATCCTCAGCGAAATCCTTAAGAGCACATTTCTTCCAATGCTATTGAAAAAGAGCTGGTGGCACAGAGGATAATAGTATAGACCTGGAAGCAAGAAGATCTGGATTCAAATTGTGTCTAAAACCCTTATAAACTGTATAACCCTGGGCAAGTTACTATTTTCCTCAGTTTCCTCAATAACATTTGTAAAAGAATCTAGCACAGACAAATACTTGGAAATATATAAAAGCTTATTTCCTTTCACCTGTTGGTTTGGGTTCCGGTTCCAGTGAGTTTTCCTGAGCATACAAATTGATCTTTCCCTATTAATATCAGTATCATTGATTCCAGTGATTCACTTCCAAATATTATGTCTTTGGTTTCAATTAACTTTTACAAATGGATATTTACTAAAATGATATGGCAAGAACAAAAGTGCAAAACTATGCACACAAACCAAAGGCCTGCTCTTCTATCTACAATCTTACTCATTGGAATAGAATGAACTTACAGTTTAAATGTTTGAAACAAACCATTAGTGCCACAAATTTAATGAACTTACAGTTTAAATGTTTGCAACAAACCATTAGTGCCACAAATTTTACTTCCAAAGGCAACTTATGGTTAAAGTCACTCTCTTGCTTGTAGGACATTGCAATTATTGGTCAGGAGCCTGTAGGCTGTTCCTTAAGGTCATATTTGCTATAATTTCCAGCAAATTACTATCTCTTTCAACTTTTCAATTTTCACAAAGCACCTATGAACAGGAAGAAAATAGGCATTCAGGTAAAAAAAGTAACAGCAGGACTTCATCAGTCACACAGCATTCTAGATGAGGAGGGCTCAAGGCATCTTTCCTGACCAAGAGACTTACAACATGTTTCCCCTCAAGCACTACCAGGAAAGAGAAAGAGAGAGAGGAGAGGGGAAGAGGAAGAAAGATCAGCATAACTAATTAGTGCCTTTGGTGAGCACCTTGATTTCTGACTTTGTGGACACTCATAAGGATTTTCTTCATCAATTAGCAATCACATTAGAAATAATCACAGAGACTTCCAGCCAAAATGGCAGAGAGAAGACAGGGAGAGTTCTAATGTCTCCTGATCTTTCCCCATCTATGATATGAAACAAACCTCTTAACAGAAATTCGATCCACAAAACCCAGGAAAGAAAAGCCAGGAGAAAGCCCATCTACCTCAGGATTTGTTTTCCCCAGTCCTGTTTGAGTACCCCTGCAGAGGGCAGATTAGCCTTGGGTCAGCCTGATTAGCACCAGGTTTGGAGCCCCAGAAGCCTGAGGACCCAAGAGCTAGACCTGCTTGATCAGCGGGGCTAGAGCCTGGTCAACCATGGGGGCTTAAGTCAACTAGGGAGTAGAAGCACTGGTGTTGTCACTGACACTCTGGAGCTTACTGACAGGGCTGGGGGGAGAGTTTCCTTGCAGGAGAGCTGCAGGCACCATCCCTGGGCTCCTCTGAGGCCTCTTCCCAGAACAAACACAATCATGGACTACTCCTGCCCCAGGCACAGGTGTGTAAACAGAAGAATCAGTCCAGCTGACAATAGGGAGTGGGATGAGTTCACCCCAGGGTAGAGCCCACCATTGATTGAAGACAAAAGTATTTAACACCTTCAAATGCTCCCTCCAGGCTAAGGATGTAGGTCTCAATCAAGGTCACAGACACTCCAGAGAAAGCAACCAGCACCTCCTACTGTCCAGCTGGAGAAATTACACTTAGTGAGCAAATCCACTAGCACCCCTAGTGGCCAGGTGGAGATATTTCACTCAATGAGTAAAGCCTCTATTATCCTAACACCAAGCCCCTGTGAACCAGCCCCCCCCCCCACTCAAGGTCTTAGGAAAATGAAGAAAGGTCAACAGAAAGGTGGATCCATAGAAAAATTATTGGAAGGGAAAGACCCTTACTCAGAGAGACCTAGAACCTCTGAAAGAAATAAGGAAGGAGTTTAAAAATCAATTGGAAAATCTGGGAGAATCAATTAACACCTTGCAACAAGAAAACAAATCATTGGAAAATAAAATTGGACAAATACAAAATTAGAACAATTCTTTCAGATCCTCAATTGAGCAAATGCAAAAAAGAAAATAATACTCTCAAAACCTCAATTGGCCAAAAGGAAAGCTCTTTCAAAAGTAGAATTGATCAATTGCAAAAGGAGTTGCAAAAAGTAAATGAAGAAAAATTCTCTCTTAAAAAAAAGAATGGAGTTTGTGGAAATTAATGACTTCATGAGACAGCAAGAGCTTATTAATGAAAATAAAAAAATAAAAAATAGAAGAAAATGTAAAATACCTCATCAGCAAAACCACTGACCTCAAGAATAGATCAAAGAAGCACCCTGAGAATTATTGAACTTCCTGAAAACATTGAAGAGGGGGAAAAAAGCCTGCACTTAATAAAACGATGGCAAATTGCCCTGATATCATGGAACCAGAGGGAAAAGGAGTTATTGAAAGAATACATCAATCCCCTCCAGAAAGAGATCTTAAAATGAAACACCAAGGAATATTGTTGCCAAATTCCAGAACTATTAGATAAAAGAGAAAATCCTTCAAGCAGCCAGAAAGAAACAATTTAAATACCAAGGAGCCATAGTAAGGATAACACAGGACCTGACTGCATCAACATTAAGGGATCAAATGTCCTGGAATGAGATGTTCTGAAGAGCAAGGGAGCTTGGAATGCAGTCAAGAATTCACTATAGAGCAAAACTGAGCCTTTCCTTCAAGGGGAAAAGATGAACATTTAATGAAATGGGAGACTTCCAGGATTTTCTGATGAAAAGACCAGAACTAAATAGATAATTTGGACATCAAACAGGAGGTTCAAGAGAAACATAAAAAAGTAAAACAAAGGGGGGGGGGTGTAAAGAAAAAAAATGCTATCCAATAAGATGAAACTGTCACTATCCAAGAATGGGAAAAAAGATTCTTATGACTCTTGAGAATTGTAACTCTAACAGAGAGAATATACCTAGCCAGAAGTGATGGACACTCATGATACATCCATGAGACTGACATCCAATGGGATGAAACTAGCTATAACCCTACTTGGGAGAAAGAATCTAATAACTCAAAAGAATTGTAACTCTATTAGATAGAATGTACTTAGCTAGAAGTGATGGATATTGTTAGTATAATTCATTATAAAAATAACAAACCTATCACAAATCATATGGTCATATCAATGGATGCTGAAAACGCTTTTAATAAAATACAGCACCCATTCCCACTAAAAACATGAAAGAATGTAAGAATAAATGTATTGTTCCTCAGAAAAATAAACAGTGTCTATCTGAAACCATCAACAAGCATTATATTCAATGGGGAGAGGCTAGAAGCATTCCCAATGCAATCAGGGGTGAAACAAGGATGCATTATCACAACTACTATTCAATATCATATTAGAAATGTTAGTTTCAGCAATTAGAGAAGAAAAAGAAATTGAAGGAATTATAACTGAGAAGGAAGAGACAAAACTCTTACTCTTTGCAGATGACATGATGGTATAGCTAGAGAATCCAAAAAAATCATCCAAAAAACAACTGGAAACAATTAGTAATTTCAGCAAAGTTGCAGGATATAAAATACACCCTCATAAATCCTCAACTTTTCTGTATATGTCTAGCAAGATACAGCAGGAAGAGCTAGAAAGAGAAATCCCATTCAAAGTAACCTCAGACAATATACAATAACTGGGAGTCTATTTGCCAAGGCAGACACAGAAACTTTTTGAAAACAATTATAAAACACTTCTCACACAAATTAAATCAGATTTAAATAACTGGGCAAATATCACCTATTCATGGATAGGTAGAGCTAATATAATAAAAATGACAATTCTACCAAAACTAAATTACCTGTTTAGTGCCCTACCAATCAAAATTCCAAAAAAAAATTACGTTAATGAGTTAGAAAAAGTTGTAAGTAAATTCATATGGAGAAATAAAAAGTAAAGAATTTCCAGGGATTTAATGAAAAAAAGTGCAAAAGAAAGGGGACAGTGAAATAGACCAGATGCAATAGCAGGGAATAATTATAATAATCTGCTATTTGATAAACCCAAACAGTCCAGCTATTGGGATTAAAAACTCTCTCTTTGATAAAAACTGCTGGGAAAATTGGAAGTTCGTATGGGAGAAACTTAGATTAGACGAACACCTCACACCCTATACCAAGATGAGATACAAATGGATACAGGATTTAGAAATAAAAAAACAATAATATAAGCAAATTGGAAGATCAAGGACTAGGTTATCTGTCAGATCTATGGAAAGGGAAGCAGTTTATAACTAAAGAAGAGATGGAGAACATCATTAAAAACAAACTATATCATTTTGATTATGTAAAATTAAAAAGCTTTTTCACAGATAAAACTGCTGTAACCAAGATCAAAAGAAATGTAGTAAACTGGCAAACAAGCTTTACAACTAATGTTTCTGACAAAGGACTCATTTCTAAAATATACAGAGAACTGAGTCGTATTTTAAAAAATGCCATTCCACAATTGACAAATGGTCAAAGGATATACAAAGGCAATTTACAAATGAGGAGACCAAAGCAATCCATAGTCATATGAAAAATTGCTCTTAATCATTACTTATTAGAGAAATGAAAATTAAAGCTACTCTGGGGTATGACCTCACACCTCTCAGATTGGCCAATATGACCAGAAGGAATAATGATCATTGTTGGAAGGGTTGTAGGAAATCTGGGACACTTTAACATTGTTGGTGGAGCTGTGAACTCATCCAAATTTTCTGGAGATAAATTTGGAACTACACCCAAAGGGCAACAAAAATGTGCATACCCTTTGATCTAGCAACTGGGACTATATCCCATGAAAAAGAGTAAAAACATCACTTGTACAAAAATATTCATAGCAGCCCTATTTGTGGTGGCAAAGAATTAGAAATCAAGTAAATGTCCTTCAATTGGGAAATGGTTTAGCAAACTGGTAACAAACTAGAACACTATTGTTCTATTAGAAACTAGGAAGGAAGGGAATTCAAGGAAGCCTGGAGAGATTTGCATGAACTGATGCTGATTGAGATGAGTAGAACCAGAAAAATACTGTAAACCCTAACAGCAACATGGGGGCAATGTTCAACCTTGATGGACTAGCTCATTTCATCAGTGCAACAATCAGGAACAATTTGGGGCTGTCTGCAAAGGAGAGTGCCATCTGTATCCAGATAAAGAGCAGTGGAATTTGAATAAAGTTCAAGGACTATTTCCTTTAATTCAGGACAAAACTGATATCTTATTGTCTAATCTTGTTATCTCTTATGCTTTATGCTTCTTCCTTAAGGATATGATTTCTCTTATATCACACTCAATTTGGATCAATGTACAACATGGAAACAATGTAAAGATTGACAAATTGCTTTCTGTGGTGGAGGAGGTGTGGGAGAGGGAAGTTAGATTAGGGGAAGAATTGTAAAACTCAAAATAAATAAAATCTTTAATAAAAAATAGAAACAATCACAGATTGTATGTCTATACTCTGTAGTGGAGAGTAAGACCTTTCCATTTTGTCTCATCATGTATTTGCAGACATAGGTTCTCCAATTTTAAATAGGACCCTTTGTGGTTGGTTCTAAAACTCTTTGGATAGTCTATTTTGTTAGGTTGCAAATGCATCATTTTCATGATTCATAAACAACCATCATTCTACATTCATTTCTACTTATAAATTCTTCACCCTACCCTCCCTTAACTACTTATCACTTGCCAAAATCCAGTTCTCTTGCCTCTACCATATACTTACACCACTCCTGCTCATTCTATTCCAAGGCACAATCATTCATATGGTCTTTCAGATGCAAATTTGAAAGTGGTCTTTGATATTTAGTCTAATATCTTTATTTTAAAATTAAGGAAATTAAGGCTCAGAGAAGTTAAATGGATTGTCTGAGTTCACAGAGTTGTCAATGGATAGGATTTGAACTTAAATTATCTGACTCCTTTCTTTATTTCCATGGAACTCACCCATCAAAGATGGAGTTTTATTTCCATGTCCATCAAAATCTGTTGCCCAATGCTGCAATGAAGCGTTAGTGTAAGTTTTTAGTGGAGAGTCTTTAATAATGCATTCAAAAGATAACTTTGAGATTCCTAAATGACATGTAACTGGAATATTTGTTTAAATATGCTTTGAATAAAGAGAAAAGTATAATCTTGGTATTCCCAGGATAGTCTGACTTCATAATTTGAGCATTTAAACAGGTCTAATATTAAAGACATGCTACCTCCATACTTCATTTCAAGCAGGCATTTTAGAAAGGCTGAGTATTGAAAAGGAGGCAGAAATTATATTATTATATTCTGAGGTTTTTAAACCATTTTTGTCATAATCCTCCTAAGGATAATTGTGTGGATATGAATATCCACATTTTTAGATAATGTTCCTGAAATTCTGAGAATGATTTTCACAAGGCCATGTGTCTAGTGTATCGACCATGATTCTATGCTATGTGTCTAGAGAAAAGAGAGAATGGAACACTGCAGAGTCAGGAGAAGAGTTGGAAAACAGCACTTAGTATTGGTTTCTCCAGAGTAATGCTAAAAACGTTGGAAAGAAAAAAAATATGGGCACTTTAGTTGTAATATTTAAGGATGGCAGGTAGTAGGGTGTATATGGAAACTGATCTATGAGAAAATGGTAGGGCACCTAGATAGGGCACAGTAGATAGAGCACCAGCTCTGGAATCAGGAGGACTGGAGTTAAAATCTGGCCTCAGATACTAGCTGTGTGACCTTGGGCAAGTCACTGAACCTCGTCTTGCAAAAACAAACAAAAATATAGACATTATTGTCACATGGTACCTTCCATACCCCCATTGTCACTGCATGCCTTTATTTACTACCTAATTGAATGGTACCAATTGAACTTAGTCCAGATAGCCCTTCTGTAAAATAGGGTATAGGTGATGACATTCCTGGGTTTATGTCACATTTAGTTCCCTTTAGAAAACTAACATATATATATATATATATATATATACATATATATATATATATATATATATATAGAGAGAGAGAGAGAGAGAGAGAGAGAGATAGAGATATAAATATAAAATAGACAGAGACAGAGACAGAGACATGGATAGAGATAGAGATAGATAGAGATAGAGATGATATAGATAGAGATAGAGATAGAGATAGAGATAGAGATAGAGATAGAGATAGATGATATATATAGATAGATGTAGATATAGATATAGATATAGAAATAGATATAAATATAGATATAGATATAGAATCATATTTCCAAACAAATCAAAATGTAATGCTTTTATTACTTTCTAAAATATTGAAAAGTGACTCTATAGTTTATTCTTGTTTATATTAGGTTTTCAAAAACAGGCACATCAATGACAAATAATAAAATAAAAATAATATTTTATAACCATAAAATGATTCACATTTGAAGAAAGGAAATCATTTGAGTGAAACCAATTTTTGTTTTAGATGCAGAACAAATTGTAAGACTACCACCCAGATAATTATTTATAAAATATGAATTTCCAAAGGATCTATAGACACAACATGATATTTCCAGGACACTTATAATTTAAATGTGCATTTGTTAAATGTATGACTAATAGTTATAATAATTTAAAAAATACTTTTCATTTCCTCTGAAATCTTCTCTATTTAGCTTCCTTATTATAATTAAGATGAAATAATTTCATGCCCATTTTAGACAAGAAAAGTCGGTCATTTTTTTCTCTTCTTTCTCTACTTTCTCTACTTTCTCTACTTTCCATAGAATATGGGGGAAAGACTTAGAAATAACATTAGACATTATCTAGTTCAGAATTTATCAAATTTTTTGGTCTTGGGACATTTTTACACACTTAAAATTATTGAGGACCTCAAAGAGCCTTCATTTTTGTGAATTGTATCTATCAATATTTATCATAATAGAAATTAAAACATAATTTAAAATATAATTTATTTTAAAATAACTAAACTGTTACATGTTAGCATAACTAATATATTTCATTAAAATAGTGACTTTTTTTCCAAAACAAAAAATAGAGAAGGGACATTATTTTGCATGCTTTTGTAAATCTTGTAATGTCTGGGTTAAGCTATTTCATTTGGATTTGCATTCAATCTCTCCTGATATGTTGCTTTAATTGAAGTATATGAAGAAACTACACACATAAACAAAAATAGGAGGGCTATTAGAAGCAGCTAGGTGATCCAATGGATAGAGTACCAGCCCTGGAGTGAGGAGGACCTGAGATCAAATACAGCCTCAGACACTTGATACTTACTAGCTATAAGACCTGGACAAGCTACTTCACCCCCTTGCAAAGCTACTTAAATTCTTGCAAAAATAGGTGAATTTTAAAATGCAAAAAACATATTAATATTATTATGAAAACAGTTTTATTTTTTACCTGAAATGGATCACAGAGATTCACAGGGATCCTTGGACCACATTGATTAACACTAGATCAATATTACAATGATGAATGAATTCCCTTTATATGCATGATCCAGTAAGTAATATAGTGATTTGCACATAGTAGGTTGAAAGTTTGTTGGAATTGCAAGAAATTTATTAAATTGTCCTTGTTTCTTGTCTTTCATTTCTGCAGATTTGTAAATTGGATTTAGGTGAGGCAAAGTTGCACAAAGTCATCAGTCCCACTCTCTCTTCTAGTTCTCAAAGCCCAGTAGCAAATTAAAAGTCAAGATAACTAGTGATGGTTTAGGATGAAGTGGATAGCCTTAGTCTCTTCAATGTCTAAACAAGCTCTGAGAGTTCCACGGTGTCTGCTTCAGTCACTTTCATGGTTGTTGAGAAAAAAAATGTTCATCTGTCTATTTTGTCAGGGATGTGTGTGTGTGTGTGTGTGTGTGTGTGTGTGTGTAGAAGTCTTCTCAACTTGGAGTAGATAGACACAACCCAATTCACCAAGATGTTTGAGACCCATCTAGTAGCTTCAACCTGGTTTCATGAGTCTTTTAATACAATTTACTGGGATGTGACCATTGCATATGCTAAAGCTTCTTAGAGCTATCAGGAGAATGGAGTGTCTGGCAGATACTAAAGATGGGTGAGCAGACCTGAAAAGGACTCAGAAAACCCTCATGGCACAGTTATTGTTCCTCCTGAACACTTCATACAATTTAGTCTTCACCTAAATACTTATTAGTTAAGAGGAACCTTCTAATGTATGAGACATTCAATTCCATTTTTAAATAGCAAAAATGAATACACTTTTCAAAATATTCATTGGACAATTTCACAATCAATTTTAAGTATGCAACTTCTATTAATCAATTTCATATTTACAGAGTATTTGCTTTTTATTCTAAGTACTTTCTTAGGTGCTATTTTCATCATCAACACCATTATTACAGGATGCCTTATATACATAGAATACTATGTAATCTTTAGCATTAGGTGTCATTATAGAGAATGAGAGACTTTGTTTCCCCTCACTTTCCCTTTTTTCAGGTAAGGAATTAAAAATCAGCTTCAAGAACCTATATTTACAGCCCTAGGAAAACCTAAGTGAGCCTTGATTTCAAATTTTAGTGTTCTGATTGGAAGAGTTAACAGATCACATACAGTATGAAGTTGTAACTCAAGAAACCCTAGAAGGATCTTTAACTTTTCACAGTAAAATTTCACAATTGAAGTGCAGATAATGTATGAAATATAAAACTCCTTGGAGCTATCCCCACATGTAAAATCTGAATCATGTAATGATATTCAGAACATAAAAAGTAAGTGAATTAATTTAGAAAAACAGAATCTGGTTTATAAAATATCACCATTGGTGGTAATTAGCAAATGAAGGAACAAATGGAATTTTTTCAGATCTCTCTAAGTCTATGGATAGAAGGAAAAAGAGGAGGGAAAAAAGGGGGTTTCTTAACCATTGTTAACCAAAGCAAGTTGAATATTTCATAAAAATCAAACCATTCTTCCAACTGAGTTGTTGCAATCTTAAATGTGGTCGCTTTTATCCCATTGATCAGTTTTTTTCCCCACCCTCCCAGTTCTCTTTGCTGAGTCAATTGCCTACTGGTCTCACTCCTTTATTCCTTCCTCTCCTTCAATGCCAAAGGCTTTTCACAGTTTCAAGGTCACCTCCCTTCTCAAGCCAAAATAAAAAAATAATCGATGTGATTGATGATGCTGAGTTACTAAATTTGTCTGTGGAGGCCTATGAGCAGAACTATATATGCTTTTTATATATAAAAACATACTTATCTTCATATTATATATTCACACACGTATAGCTATATATCATTGGTTAAATATTATGCATGTGAATAGTATGCAAATGCATAGATATATACATATGCCAATACACATATGTATATATTCACACATATATATGTAGAAATATATATATATTTTTAGAAACAAGCACTATGACATCTAACTTGAAAAAGCAATACCCAAAAATGCATACATTTTTCAAACTTTTCATTGCACAATTTCGCAATCAATTTTAAGTATGCAGCTTCTATTAATTAATTTCATATTTACAGAGTATTTTTTTTTATTCTAGGTACTTTCTTAGGTGCTACTTTCATCATCAACAATACCATTATTACAGGATGCCTTCTATACGTAGAATACTATGTAATCTTTAACATTAGGTGTCATTAGAGAGAATGAGAGTCTTTGTTCCCCTCACTTTCCCTTTTTTCAGGTAAGGAAGTAAAATCCCTGCACACATCCCTGCACACAAATGGCAGGATGGGTGACAGGAAAGGGAAACGTTTACTCTAATTGAATATTGCCTTTTTAATACACTTCCACTTCTCAATCCATAAGCAACTGGAAATTTGTCTTTTCACCACATGATTAGAAGAACATGCTCCATGGTTTAGGTGGGGGATTACATCAGATAATGACATTTCACCATCTCATAAGTACTGACCTCTCATTGGCCATGACCCTCTTACAAAAAGAAATAAGATATAAACTGATGGAATGAAATAAGGGGAATCAAAAGAATTTTATATATATATATATATATATATATATATATATATATATATATGTATATACACGTATATACTTATATGTACATATATACATATATATATATATATTTAGCAACTACTGCAATGTAAAATAATATTTCACTAAAAGGAAAGAACTCTGAAAAGGAAAAAAGAGGAGATTCGAAAGAAACACATGTTCTTTCTCACACCAGAGGTGGACAACATTCTCAGCATGAGGGTCTCAGGTTGTATCTATTGTCAGAAATGATCATCACATTAAAAGCTTTTGTTTATTTTTATTTCTTCATTTTTTCTAAAGGTAAGAAAGTATTTTTGTCCAGAAATAACAGAAAAAGACATAAGTAATTTTTTTTCAAAAAAGCTCTACTACACACAATTGCAAAAATCTGTTCTTCAATTTATTATGAATCACCACTAAACAACTATTTTTTGTTCCTCTTTCCCAATTTCTTTTTCCTTCATGGAAACATCTCACAAAGGACTTATTATTATAGATTATCTTGAACATATTTCTGAAGTATGTCAGCTTTGCACATGTCTGTCAGGTGCCATTCTCTTACATTTGAAAAAAAGTAAAAATAGGTATGTTGAAGGGAAAGATAAGAGATTTTATTTCAAGATCTCACTTCTCTTAAAGGGCATTGTTTGTAGATTCGAAGCTGCCTCTGGCCTGCTGAAACAAAAATGCTGGGGAACAAAAAAAAAAGCATAATTACTTTGAAGATGTTATGAAGCATGGTTGGATTTGAGAAAGTAAAAGAAGGACCTATACTTGTCTTCATTTAGAGCATGACTTGTCATTGAAGAGTTAAGGTAGTTATTTCTCAACATGCTTCACAAGTTAAAAAAATGAAAGTGAACTGTCATAAAAGTAGTCAATGTATCTCAATTTCAAAGTCATTTTTTTAAAATGAGAAGTGAATATAAAGTGAGAAACCCTCCTGACATAAAGACATGACCTTATTGGTTTTACAGAGTTTTCTATTCTGCTGGAAGTTCACATGTACCATTGATTTAGGCTGGTGACAACAATGATTGAGTAATCTCAGTTGAGTCTACAAGCAATCTAGCAATTCCAATGTTGCTCAAAGGTCAGTTAAAACTTTAAAGAGAATGCATTAAGAGCAGTTATCCATTTCAGGTAAGCAGTGATATTACCACATCCTTTACTAGAAAACTATGTAGAGAGGACCTAGGACTAAGAGACAGATTGATTTTTTCTGATGTCAAGATGCTAAGAAGAAGTGGGGATATGAAACAGGAAAATAGCAGGGAGATGTATATTATGGATTTGCATCTCCAAATAAAGGAAAATTTATATCAATGTACATTTACCATCAGTTATAAGTCATGTGGAAAGAAATCTCAGCAGAGAGAAGATAATCAGATTTTCAAAAGTCATCAAGTAAGTTACATAATAAAGCATTTTGTGTCTGGATTATTTACATGATACAAGCAAAAACAGAGTGGGAAAGAAATCTGGAGATATGAAATAGAGTGTCTTTAGTTACTAAAACTAGGTGCAAGTTCAAAAGCATTACTCAGTACTGCTGGATCTCAATACCTTCATCCATTAAAGGAATAGTACCTTGCAGAGATATGAAAGTTAAATGAAACAATAAATGTAGAACTACTTTAAAAATGTAAGATATAAAGATGCAATGATTTAGTGACTGTTTTCTTACCATGATATACCCTCAGCAGGTGGCACAAGGTATAGAATGACCGACTTGATGTTAGAAAGACTTTCTCAGATCAGATCTGGTCTCAGAAACATACACACTAACTGTGTGACCCAGTGCAAAATACTTAATACTTCAGTTTTTCCATCTGTAAAATGAGTTAGAGAAGGAAATGACAAACCAGTTCAATTTTCTTTGTCTCAAAAAACCTCCAATGTGGTAACAAAGGATCTAAAATGACTGAACAAGAATCCCTCCTACTCTCCCCTCCCAGAGAGCGCCATACATAATATTTTAAAGAGAGGAAAACACGAGAGAAGAAAATTCAGTAAAAACCAATCAACACACCTAAAAAATTAGGAAAATATATGCCATAATCCACATTTCTAGATTTCCTAACTCTGAAAAGGAAGGGGATAAGGGTATCTACTCAGATCTCTTCTTTGGGATATTTGTGCTTCATAATTTTGTAATATCCATTTTTGATTGTTTTGTAGTAGACTTTTCCATTTCCATAGTCATTATCTTTATTTTTACCTCTGCAATACTTTACTCTGTATCAATTCATATATGCTTATCTATATTCATAATATTATGGTTTCTTATAGCCTAGTATATTAGATCAGATTTGCAAGGTATGGTAATATATCATCATAGTATTTTGCTGCCCACAGAGTCAGGAGACTTGAGATTGATCAAAACTTTCCAGCCACTTTACTCCTGTGAAAATGCTCCCTTCAGCTCTCAAAATCTCCAATAAAAACACTACTCCCATTACCTACCTCACAGGATCATTATTAGTAAGCATTCCGCAATTCTTAAATGCATTTTTTAAAAACAAAATGACTTTAGTTATAATATACAATTGCAAATCCCTTTGACTCCAGTGAGAAAAGAATTTACTAAGGGATATACATATCTTAAGAGATGGAGACTTCCAGCCAAGATTGCAGAGAGAAGATAGGTACTCCAGATTTCCCCTCATATATAGTATAAAACAAGTCTCTTAACAGAAATTTGATGAACAAAGTATGGAAAAAGAAACTAAGAGAATAATGGCTACCTCAATGTTTGTCTTCAGGGATCATAGGTGAGCAGGGTGCAGAAATCAGAGAGGCTGCCAAGACAGGATGAGAGCTGCACTGACCTAGGATCAGCCATGGAGGCATTGACAGAGGGAGCAGTGGTCCAAGAGCCAAATGGGACATGGAGGCTTTGGCTGTGAGACTGATGGTCTGGGAAGCTCCAGCAGGGCTGGAGAGTGAGTTCCAGCTCAGAGAGTTGCAGAAATCAATCTGCTAGGTTCCCATTGTCTGGAAAACCTCAGACTCCATTCATTTCAGCTGAAACCTCTTCCCAGAACAAACACAGTAATAGCCCACATCAACACCCTCCCACACACACACAAACACTCAGGCCTGGGCAGCAGAGCTGGGCCAGCTAAATAGGGAGAGAAATTACCTTGCCCCAGGGCATAGTCCACATTGTTGAACAATAAAGTTATTGAGCAGTCCACCCAGCCCCTCCAGACCAGGGGAAAGTGCCTCAAATGAAGGTCATAGACACACCAGAGAAGGCAATCTGCACCCCCTACTGGCTGGCCCACTTGAAGTTACTAAGGCAAGTGAGCAAATCCTCTAGGAATACCAACACCACACCTTTATGAACCAGCCCCTCCCCCCACATAAGATCTTAGGAAATTAAGAAAGGTCAACAGAAAGGGAGGTCCACAGAAATATGCCTAGAAGTAAAGACCCTAACTCAGAAGGATCTAGAACTTCTGAGAATATGATTTGGTCTCCAGTCCAGAGAGACTTCCTTGAAGAAATCAGGAAGGAGTTTAAAACTCAATTGGAAAATTTGGGAGAGAAAATTAACACCTTGCAACGAGAAAACAAATCCTTGGAAAATACAATTGGACAAATGCAAGAAGAAAATAATTCCTTCAAAACCTCAATTGATCAAAAGGAAAACTCTTTCAAAAATAAAATTGACCAATTGGAAAAGGAGTTGCAAAAGGAAAATGAAGAAAATTTTTCTAAAAAAAAAAATGTAGTCTGTGGAAACTAATGACTTCAGGAGACAACAAGAATCTGTTAAACAAAACCAAAAAATAAAAAAAAATAGAAGAAAACGTGAAATACTTCATTGACAAAATAAACTGACTTCAAAAATAATATCAGGAGAGAACACTGAAGAATCATTGGTCTTCCTGAAAATGCTGAAGAGAAAAAAACCTGGATTTAATATTACAGGGTATAGTGATAGAAAATTGACCTGACCTCATGGAACCAGAAGGTGAAATAGTTATTGAAAGAATAGATTGATCACCTCTGGAAAGGAATCCCCCAAAAAAGAAAACATCAAGGAATAGTGTGACCAAATTCCAGAATTATTGAATGAAAGAGAAAAACCTGCAAGCAGTGAAAAAGAAACAATGTAGACACCAAGGATCCACATTAAGGATTACACAGGACCTGGCTGAATCAACATTAAGGAACCAAGGGGCCAGGAATGTGAGATTCTGCAAAGCAGGAGAGATTGGAATGCAGACAAGAATTCATTATCCAGCAAAACTGAGCCTTCTCTTCCACAAGAAATGATGGACATTTAATGAAATAGGAGACTTTCAACACTTCCTGGTGAAAAGAATGGAGCTTAATAGAACATTTGGACTTCAGAGGAGACTCAAGAGACACAAGAAAAGGTAAAAAAAGGTTAAGGGAAAAAAACAACTGATATCCAATAAGATGAAACAGGATATATCATTTCCTGGAAAAAAGACTTTAATAACTCTCAAAAACTGTGACTCTATTAGAGTGAATATACTTAGTCAGAAGTGCTGGACACTGGTAACTTTTCTGTGACTCAGATAGAATGATTTGTAAAAACCATCTCCTTAAAAAGGGGGACAGTAAAGAGACAGGAGGATGGAGGTGATTGAATAGGGCAAATCTAATTATAATTAAGAGGTACAAAGAACATACTGTAATAGAGGGGAAGAAGGGAAGAGGTTCGAACTACCTGAATGTTACTCTCATGAGATATGGCTTAAAATTAACACCATACACTGTTAAGTAACTTATCTTACCATTCAAGTATTAAGAGGATCAAAGGGGAGGGTGAGGAAAAGGGGACCTAATAGAAGGAAGGGAAGGAAGAAGGTGCAAAAGGAAAGGGGAAAGAAAGGGGAGGGGAATTGATATAGCAGGGCAAACACAATGAAGGGGGTGGTATTCAGAAACAAAATACTGGGGAATACGGATAAAGTGAAAAAAGGGGGGAAACACAAACAGAAGGAAGATAGGATGGAGGGAAATAAAGCATTAGTAATAATAACTTTAAATGTGAATGGGATGAGCTCTCCCTTAAAACATAAGTGAGTAGCAGAGTGGTTTAAAAACCAGAATCCTACAATATGCTGCTTACAAGAAACTCATTTGAAGTAAAGAGATACATATAGAGTAAAGGTAAAAGGTTAGGGCAAAATATATTTTGCTTCAGCTGAAGTGAGTAAAGCAGGGGTATCAATCCTTATCTCAGACAAAACAGCTGCAAAAATAGATTTCCTTAAAAGAAATAAGGAAGGAAACTATATCCTTCCAAAACATACCATAGACAATAAAGTAATTTCAATATTAAATAGGTATGTACCAAATGGTATAACATCCAAATTCTTAGAGGAGAATCTGAAGGAGATACAGGAAGACATAGACAACAAAACTCTACTGGTGGGATATCTCAACCTCCCATTCTAAGATTTAGATAAATGTAACTACAAAATAAACAAGGAAGCTAAGGAGGTAAATTAATTTTTAAAAAACCTAGAAATGATAGACCTTATGGAGGAAATTGAAAGGAGATAGAAAGGAATGTACTGTTTTTCCTGCAGTACATGGCACTTTCACAAAAATTGACTATGTACTAGGGCATAAAAACCTAATAATCAATTGCAGAAAGGCAGAAATAGTGAATATATCTTGCTCAGATCATAATGTAATAAAGATCAGATGCAATATTGGGCCAGGGAGTTGTAGACCAAGAACTAAATGGAAAATAACCTCATATTAAAGAATGAGTATAAACACCAAATTATAGGAAAAATTAATGATTTTAATCCTGGATAATGACAATAATGAAACACCAAACCAAAACTTAGGGGATACAGAGAAGGCAGCTGTCAGAGGATATGTTATATATCTTTAAATTCTCACATGAATAAATTAGAGAAAGAGGAAATCAATAACCTAAACATGGAATCAAAAAAATGAGAGAAAGATCAAATTAAAAACCCCTAATTAAATATCAATTTATAAATTCTAAAAATTAAAGGAGTAATTAATAAAAATCAAAAATAAGAAAACCATGGAAATAATAAATGAAACCAAGAGTTGGTTATATGAAAAAATAATAAAATTGATAAAAATTGTTAATTTGATTTAAAAAAAGAAGAAAACCAAATTGCTAGTCTCATAAATGAAAAAGGTTAACTCACCAGCAATGAGGAAGAAATTAGAGTAATAATTCAGAATTATTTTTTCCAACTCAATGCCAATAAATTTGGTCATCTAAATGAGATTGGAGAATATTTATAAAAATATGAGTTGTGCAGGTTAAATGAAGAGGATATTAAATACCTAAATAACCCTATCTCAGAAAAAAGAGATTCAACAAGCCATTATTGAACTCCTTAAGAAAAAAACTCCAAGACCAGATGGATTCACAAGTGAATTCTGTCAAACATTTAAGGAACAATTGATTCCAATTCAAAAGAAACTCTTTGGAAAATTAGGTGAAGGCATAATTCTACTTAACTCTTTCTATGACACCAATATGGTGCTGATACTAAAATAAGGAAGAGTTAAAACAGATAAAGAACCTTATTGATCAACCTCCCTGATGAATATTGATGCAAAAATCTTAAAATAAAATCTTAGCCAAATGATTACAAGAAGTTATCACTAGGATAATATGTTATGACCAAGTAAGATTGATCCCGGGAATGCAGGGTTGGTTCGATATTAGGAAAACTGTTAGTATAATTAATTATATCAATAACAGACCTATCAGAAATTGTATAATTATATCAATAGATACTGAAAAACCTTTTGACAAAATACAGCACCCATTCCTACTAAAATACTAGAAAGCATATGAATAAATGGTTTGTTCCTTAGAATAATAAGCAGTATATATCTGAAACCATCAACAAGAGTTATATCCAATGAGGATAGGCTAAAGGCATTCCCAGTAAGATCGGGAATGAAGGGCAGCTAGGGTGGTGCAGTGTATAAAACACTGGCCCTGGAGTCAGGAGTACCTGGGTTCAAATCCTGTCTCAGACTTGGGCAAGGCACTTAACCCCATTTGCCTTGCAAAAAAGCTAAAAAAAAGAATGCCCATTATCACCACTACTATTCAATACTGTACTTTAAAAAACCAACCCCCAGGAGTATCATAGCCAAGTTCCAGAACTCCCAAATCAAATACAAAATATTACAAGCAGTCGGAGGGACACAATTCAAATATCATGGAGCTGCAGTAAGGATCACACAAGATTTATCAGCAACTACCTTAAGAGCTCGTAGGGCTTGGAATATAATATTCTAGAAGGCAAAAGAGCTTGGAATGCAACCAAGAATCAACTACCCTGCATAAATGAACATTCTCTTCTGGGGGGAAAAGATGGACTTTCAATGAAAAAGGGGAATTTCACATATTCCTTTTGAAATGATGAGAGCTGAACAGAAAGTGTGACCTTCAGATACAGGACTCAGGTGAAGCATAGAGAGTGGAGGAAAAGGGTAAAATATAAGGGATTTAATAATGATGATCTGCATGTATTCCTTTATAGAAAAATGGTACTGATAATACTCATATGAAATTTCTCATTTAATAGAACAGGTAGAAGGAGCTTTTATAGATGAAGCAAAGGAGAGAGCTGAATTTGAAGATATAAGATATTGTAAAAAATGGAGTCAATGGCTAAAAAGAAAACTTAATGAGAGTAAGAGAAAGGAAAGGCAGAATAGGCTAAGACAATTCATATAAAAGATTTTTTTGCAATGAGCTATTGCAATGATGTGGAAGAAAGAAGGTAATGGAGAATGAGGGAGTGTTCAATCTCATCAAAAATGGCTCAGAGAGGAAACAGCATACATACTCATTAGGGTATAGACATTTAGAGTAAAAAAGGAGAGAAGGGAGAAAGAGAGAAGGGGGAAACGTAGGTGATAGAGAGAGAATAGTCAGATATAACACATTATCTTTTTTACTTCATGCAAGGGGCTGGGATTGGGTGGCCTGTATGTGACCATGGGACTGATTGTTGCTGGGTCTCAGGGGTGGTATGTGGGCTGGAGACCTCTTGGCCCCCTGAGCCAGTGATCAATCCACTGCACCACTCAGCTACCCTATAGCACATTTTAGAAGAGAGACAGAGTGAAAGGAGAGAGAAAATATAATATATGGTAGTGGGGAGGTATGGGCAGAGGGAATTACAATCAGCAACAACAGCAGTGGGAAAATATGGAAGTAACTTTTGTGATGGACTTATCATAAAGAATGTGATCCACCCGAGACAGAGCTGATGATAACAGAACATGTACTAAAACACAGTTTTCTTTTTCTTTCTTTTACTTTATTTCTCATGAAAGTCTATATTTTTTGGGGGGGAGGGGGCATTATGTTACTCTTAAGAATATTTTAATCATGTATAAAAAAGTCACTTGAATAAAAGTAAAAAAAAAAAATTACTTGAACACACTCCAACAAAAGAGCTATATAATTCAAATAGTCAGCAATATTTCTCAAAAACTAGTTTTGGTAAATTTGAAGCAAGTCACTCATGTGATAGGAGGAAGTGAGAAAGGAAGAAAGAAGTTGTAAAAGATAACTTGTCAACAGTGGGGTTGCTCCTATTACTCACAGGGGTTGTTTGTCTTTTGTTCTCAAAGAAGACCCTGACAACAGGGAGGTGACATCATGACATGCAAGTGATTCATCTGGGACCAGTGGTCAGATATGGATGAGGTCAACAGGAAATCTAGAGCTTAACATCCTTTAGAATGAAGTAAAGTGAGTCTTAGGAAGCATTGTTAACAATACTGCTAGAAGGAAGTGAAAGAATTCCAAGCTAAACTTTTCAAAGTTCTAAAAGATGATACTATTAAAGCATTGCACTCTATATGCCAGCAAATTTGAAAAAAACTCAATAGTGTCCACTGGATTGGAAACAATCAATTTATGTTCCAGTCCATATTGCCAAAGCTATAATTGTTCTAATAGCAATGGAGGGCTATGAGTTGGACTAGAAGGAAAACTGAGTTCTTCAAAGTCAACTTTTGAATTGTGGTGCTGGAGAAGACTTTTGAAAGTTCCTTGGTTAGCAAAGAGGTCAGATCAGTCAGTATTTAGGAAATTAATTCAGCTTGTTCACTGGAAGAAGAAATACTGAAACTGAAGTTTACATACTTTGGGCACATAAGGAGAATATAGGACTCATAAGAAAAGGCCTTGATGGTGGAAAAGATTAAAGGCAAAAGGAGAAAGAGATCCCAGAGAGTAAGATGAAATGATAGTGTCATGAAAGAAATGAATATGAACTTGACCACGGTTCAGGATATAGTGCAGGAAAGTAGGACCTGGCTTGCTTGCTCCATAGAGTCAGACATGACTTAAGACAAGAACAACAAAGATAAAGGAGCCTATTTCAATAACCCAGAAAATCAACCCTATAGCAAAACCTTCTCTCAGAGACATCAGAGATGAGGAGTAGAGATTAGGAGCAGGGATTTAATCCAAAGCAAATGTTTTTAAGACTTCTTTAAAAAAACAAATAAAATCCTGTCTGTCCCTTTCCAAAGAAAATCAGGATGTGAGCTGATAATGGAAGTCCAAGGCTCAGAGTCCCTTATATTTACCAATTCACAGGTTGTCTTGTTTTGTTTTGTTTTGATTTTTAGAAATACATAATTTGGGAATGTCTGTGCTCCCACCAACAGATGAGGATGGTAAGCAAGGAAAATGAAGGACTTTCAGGAAAGATTCAAGCTACAAATAGACATAGATAATTCTTGAATTGGGGGTATGGATTAGGAATAATGTCCTCTTAGAAGAAGTTTTGCAGAGACTAGAACTTTTTTTAAAAACTTCCTAAATTTGGGCTTTATAGAATTCAGGCCAGAGGAAATGTGGATTTGGTGCTCCTGCTCTTAGGTAGGGGCTGAAAAAGTTCTGGACAACGAAAAGTTCATCAAAAAAGCCATTCTCCTTGAAGGAAGATAATGATAAAACCTCCTCTCCCAACAATCTGGATGGTACTTCTCTCCTCCCTATTCCAGCACCCAGGGAAAGATGGAATTTGATTCTATCAGAGATCAAAGTGAAATCAGGTCTGAGTGAGACCAGATCAGAGTTCATCTCTGAAGGGAATGGATAGCAGCTTCACCAAATGGTCACACCTGGTCCACAAACAGGTACAGCAGCACTGTGGCAAAGGAGACAGAAGTCCCTAGGGGAGCCCAAGCCAGGCCAAGTAGGGCTGCTGCTGCTAGTCAGTTAAGGGGGAGGACAAATGGCTTGTGGAAGAATCAGCACCAAAGTAAAAAGGCAATGGAATTGAATATGCAAATAGGAACTAGGCTTCTTTCCAGGGGAAGCCTGGGGACTCTTGATGTCTTTCCCCTTGGAACCAGGAAATAGCAGCTTGATGAAGTAGACAGAGCAGAAAAGGAAAAACAAATGCAAGGCAAACTGGAATCACTCACTTTCAAAGGCTTAAAACTAGAAGCTTGAAGTTCTCCATACATAGATGGATCCTCACCAGTCCTCTCATTCTTAGGTGCAATGAAGAGAGAAGAGAGAGGATGATCCCAAACAAGCCAATATTTACTCCATAATATTGCCAATATAAGCCATTTAAAAACCTTACCTTCCAAACAGTTCAGTTCTGTGGCCACAAAAGATTTTCATTCTGTGAGCCATTTATGAGGAAGCTACAAGCTTGATTCTCTCAAACTAACATGACTAATAGGTGATACCATGGATAGAGCAATGGATCTGAAATCAAAATGACTAAAGTTCATATTAAATATCAGATACTTGCTATCTGTATGATCCAAGTCACTTAACCTCTCTTGCTTCAGTTGTCTTTTCTGTAAAATGGAGATATCTCCCAGAGTTGTGAGATAGTAAAAGTAAAATGAAATGTGTGGTACAAAGTGAGTGCTATATAGATGTTAAATATTTGGACTATTAAAAATAAAAGTCAAGTTCAATGTCAATATTTAAAAATTAACATTTAACATTTTAATTTATAAATTAAAATTTTAACTAAGATGAAAATGGCTATAAGACCACTTGGGAGAAAGATTCTCATAATTCTTGAGAATTGTGACTCTATTAGAGAAAATATACCTAGTCAGAATTCATGGGCACTCATAACTTTTCTGTGATTCAGAGAGAATGATTTAAAAAAAATATGTCCTTAAAAGGACAGACAATAAAGAGATGGAAGGATGGCTGAGACTGAATGGGGTAAATCAAATTACATCAAGAGGTAAAAAAGACCTGTTGTAATTGAGGGAAAGAAGGGAGAAGGTGAGAACCATTTGAATCTTAATCTCATCAGACTTGGCTTAAAGTTAATTTACACATACTCAGTTAAGAAACTTATCTGAAGTTTCAAGTATTAAAAAGAGAAAAGGGGAGGGGAGGGGACAGGGCTAGGGAGGAAAAAAGGGAACTTACAGAAGGAAGGGAAGGAGGGGAAAAGGGAAAGGGGAAAGAAAGGGGAGGGGATTGATATAGGAGGACAAACACATTGAAGGTGTCTGTATTCAGAAACAAAACACTGGGGAATATGGAGGAAGGGAAAAAAGGGCAAAATACAAACAGAGGGAAAATAGCATGGAGGGCAATAACAAGTTAGTGATTATGACTTTGAATGGAAATGGGAGGAACTCTCCCTTAAAACATAAGCAAATAGCAGAGTGGATTAAGAACCAGAATCTTACAATATGCTGCTTACAAGAAACTCATTTGAAGCAGAGAGAGATACATATAGACTAAAGGTAAAAGGTTGGAGCAAAATATATTTTGCTTCAGCTGAAGAAAAAAAGCAAGGTTAGCAATCCTTATCTCAGACAAAGCAGTTGCAAAAATAGATGGCGTTAAAGAGATAAGGAAGGAAACTATATCCTCTTAAAAGGTACCATAGACAATAAAGTAATTTCAATGCAAAACATGCATGCAATGGTATAGCATCCAAATTCATAAAGGAAAAGTTGAAAGAGATACAGGAAGACCTAGATAGCAAAACTCTACTAGTGGGAGACTTCAACCTCCTGCTCGCAGATTTAGAGAAATCTAATCATAAAAATAAAGAAGGAAGTTAAGGAGGTAAATAGATTGTTAGAAAATCTAGACATGATAGACTTATAGAGGAAACTGAATGGAGATAGAAAGGAATATACATTTATTTTCTGTAGTATGTGGAATTTCCAAAAAATTCACCATGTACTAGGGCATAAAAACCCAATTATTAATTGCAGAAAGGTAGAAATAGTGAATACACCTTTCTTTGATCATAATGCAATAAAAATCATATGCAATATTGGGCCAGGAAGATAAAGAACCAATTAGAAACTAAATAATCTCATTTTAGAGAATGAGTGCATCAAACAACTAATTATAGAAAGAATAAATGACTTCATTGTAGATAATGTTAATAATGAAATAATATACCAAAGCCTATGTGATACACTTAAGGCAGCTGTCAGGGGTTATATATGATATATTTAAATGCTTACATGAATAAATTAGTAAAAGAAGAAATCAATGAAATAATATGCAAATAAAAAATAAAGAACAAACTAAATAGCCCCAATTAAATACCAAATTAGAAATTCTGAAAATTAAAGGAAAAATTAATAATACTGAAAGCAAGAAAAACATTGAACTAATAAATAAAACCAAAAGCTGGTTTTATGAATAAAACAATAAAATTGATAAAACTCTGGTCAATTTGATTTAAAAAAGGAAAGAAGAAAACCAAATTGTTAGTAACATAAATGAACTCACCACCAATGAGGAGGAAATTAAAGTATTTTGCCCAACTGTATGTCAATAAATTTGACAATCTAAGTTAAATGGAGAAATATTTAGTAAAATATAAGTTTCCCTGGTTGAATGAAGAGGAAAGTAAAAACTAAATAACCCTATCTCAGAAAAAGAAATTCACCAAGCCATTATTGAAACTCCTTAAAAAATTCTCCAGGGCCAGATGGATTTCACAAGTGAATTCTATTAAACATTTAAGGAACAATTCTTTCCAATTCTATATAAAGTCTTTGGGAAATTGGTGAAGATGGAACTCTGCCTAACTTTATCTATGACATCAATATGGTGCTTATACCTAAACCAGAAAGAATTAAAACAGAGGTAATAAAATTATAGACCTATCTCCCTGATAAACATAGATGCACAAATCTTAAATAAAATCTTAGCAAAATGATTAGAAGTTATCACTAGGATAATATATTATCATCAAGTAGGATTTATCTCAGGAATGCAGGGTTGGTTCAATATTAGGAAAACTGTTAGTATAATACATTATAACAATAACAAACCTATCAGAAATCATATGATCATATCAATAGATGCTGAAAAAGCTTTTGACAAAATACAGCACCCATTCCTACTAAAAACATTAGAGAGTATAGGAATAAGTGAATTGTTCCTCAGAAAAATAAGCAGTATCTACCTGAAACCATGAACAAGCCTATATTCAATGGGGATAGGCTAGAGTCATTCCCAGTAAGATCAAGGGTGACAAAAGGGTGCCCATTATTAACACTACTATTCAATATTGTATTAGAAATGCTAGCTTCATCAATAAAAGAAGAAAAAGAAATTGAAGGAATTAGAATTGGGAAGGAAAAGAAAAAACTTTTACTCTTTGCAGATGAAATGATGGTATACCTAGAGAATCCCAAAAAATAACCTAAAAACTATTAGAAATAATTAGCAACTCTAACAAAGTCACAGGATATAAAAAAAATCCTCATAAAATGTCAACATTTCCAAATATCAATTTACTTCCGACAATATAAAATAACCGGGAGTCTACCTGAGAAAGTAGACTCAAAAACTTTTTGTAAACAATTACAAAACACTTCTCACGCAAATAAAATCTGATTTAAATAACTGGGCAAACATCAAATGCTCATGGATAGGTCGAGCTAATTAAAATGACAATTCTACCAAAATTAAACTACTTGTTTAGCATCCTACCAATCAAAATTCCAAAAAATTACTTTAATGAATTAGAAAAAGTTGTAAGTAAATTCATATGGAGAAATAAAAAGTCAAAAATTAGCAGAAATTCACTGAAGAAAAGTGCAAAATAAGGTGTCTTAGCCTTATCAGATCTAACATTATATTATAATGCATCAGTCATCAAAACTGTCTGGTATTGGCTAAGAAATAGTGGTGGAATAGACTAGGTACAATAGCAGGAAATGATTGTAGTAATCTGCTGTTTGATAAACCTAGATTCCAGTTATTGAGATAAAAACTCTCCAATAAAAACTTGGGAAAATTGAAAGCTGGTATGGAAAAAACTTAGAATAGATAAACACCTGACATCCTATAGCAAGATAATCAAAATGGATACAGAATTTAGACATAAAAATATTATAAGAAAACTAGAAGATAAAGGAGTATTTTACCTGTCAGACCTATGGAAAGGGAAGCAGTTTATGATCAAGGAAGAGATGGAGAGCATCATTAAAAACAAATGAGATAATTTTAATTACATTAAATTAAAAAGGTTTTGCACAGACAAAACCACTATGACAAGATCAAAAGAAATATACTAAATTGGAAAACAATTTTTACAACTAGTACTTCTGAGTACTAGTACAGAGAACTGATTCAAATTTTCAAAAAAAACAAGCCATTCCCCAATTCACAAATGGTCAAAGGATATGCAAAGGAAATTTACAGCTGAGGAAATGAAAGCGATCCATAGTCCTTTATCCTGGTTCTGCTCACTACAAGTCTTGCTAAGTTGTCTGAATTTTTCCTAATTCTCATGTCTTACAATACAATATATTCTCAACATATAAATGATTGATCTCTTTCAAATCTAATGAATGCCTCAAGTTCTTTTTTTCAAGTTCTTTTATTGATTTGTACTATATTCTAACAAAGGACATCATGGTGAAGTTTTATTGCTATTGTTCAATCATGTCTGACTCTTTGTGATTGAATACACATTATGCCAATATTGTCCATAGGATTTTCTTATAGTTGTTTGCCATTGGATTAAAGAAAACATAATTGCCTAGGGTAACACATCTAGTAAGTGTCTGAGACAAAATTTGAACTCATTTCTTCCTGACTCTAGGATAAGTGTTCTTTACACTGAGTCATCTAGCTGACTCTAACTATGCCTATGAGATGACTGTTGTCAAATATTCTTCATAATGATTAGAAGATTACAGTCATTCTGTAGACACAGAGCAGTTGGATGACCTTGAATTCAATGATGTTGGACAAAGTTCTAAGTACTATAGGGCACCTGTTTCAAGTGCCTGCTCATGGTTGTTGGAGTCTTCGTATGCTTGATCATTCCCCTCAATCATCAACAAGTTCTGAGATCTGTTGTTTACCCTCAACCTTAATTAGTTTGTCTGCCTAGATGATTTTACCAGGATTTGGTCACTATAAATGCTGCAGCTTCTTAGAACCACAAACAAGACTTGGGTGACTGGTGGATAACAAAGGTGATGAGCAACCCTGAAAAGGACTCAACAAGCCTTCATATCAAAAGTGCTAATCCTCCCTAAATGCTCCATACATCATTGGAAAATGTTTGGTAAAAGAAATTTTAACAAAAAAAATGTTTAATAAAAAATTAATTACAAAATAGATGTTAATTTGTGATTAAATATGCAACTGTTATGAATCCAGTTCTATTTAAGTTTGATATCATTGGTAGAGGTTAAATTGAATGGACTGGAGTGAGAGGGAGAAATAAAAATTAACTGCAGAGGTACCATAAGAGGTGATCAGGGACTAACCAGGATGATGTGTACGTGAGTGGAGAGAATGGTACAGATACAAAGATATTGGAGGGAGAAAAAGGGGAACAACGAGCTAAGGATCATTTAGGTAACTGATAAGGAAGTTAGAAAATAGAGTATGTTTTTGGTATAAGAAAAATGAAATCTATTTTGGACACACTGAATTTCAGATGCTTATAGAAAATTCAGATGGAAATACTCAGCAGGCAGTTGGTAATACTGGATTCCCTTTTAAGAAATATATAAGCTCTAGATTTAAGAATCATTTACAGAGAAATGATAATTGAACTTATGTGAACTGCTCAGGGTACAACAAATGATGTAGAGAGGGAAGTGAAGAAAGTCCAGAACAGAATTCCAGATATACTTTTACAAAGAGAAAATGAATGTTTATTGTAAAAAGAAGATTGAGAAAAAATGGTCAAGATAGTATAAGGAGTGCAGTGCCCAAAAAGCCAGGGATGAACCTAGAGATAAAAAATGGTCAACAGTGTCAAAAGTCATCAGAGATCCTGAATAAATAAGTCACATGGGTCAGTCATGTGGTCAACCAGAAAAATCATTAAGCATCATCTCTGTGGAAAAGTACAAGGATATTAGAGATCTGGAATTATAGTGAAGCAGACACAGAAAAAGTGTATAGGTAAAAATATTTTCTTAGATTAAGTAAATATCTTACACATACAATTATTCTCCCTGATGCTTGAGGGTTGAGGGAAAGAAATAAACTGTTGTACTCTAAAACATGCAGGGTTATTGAAATGAGCTAAGCAGAAAATTTAGATCTTCTAATTAAGGGAGAAAAGAATTAAATCAAATAGTGATTAATAAAAATAATTTGATAATTAGTATATTAACTTGTACATATTTGTATTATTTTATCCTATTCTAAATTATAAGCCACATTTATAAAGAGAAACTAATTATAATTTATACTATTTTTAATTGTGTTTTTAAAGATGTGATTAATTAGATAATGCTCTATTGTTCCCCACTGTTATTCATTCTTAGGGAAAGTTATGGTGGGTGGTGGGATTGTAATCATGATATCAATGTATAGGCAGGAACTCAACTGAACTTTTCCAACATCTCCCTCCAAAAAAGTGTAAAATAATAGCTTAAACTTAATTTTGGAACATTGGAGCTAAAAAAAAGAAATAAAAAAACAGAGTGAAACAATTTTTCAGTCCAAGACAACTTAAGAAGCTGGCAGAAAAGGTCTGTCACTCTGCCCAGAGTACAGTACAGGCCAAGCTGCAATCTTGCCAGCAGCAGGATTTGGAGGAGACCACAACAGTAAAGGAAGAAACTTTAGAAGACACATATTGTAAAGGGATCAGACAACTGGTCAGAAAACATTTACAGTGGATCTATTATTTCTTCTGGGTTGAAAATTCTGTTTCATTGTCCATATGCAAATCCAGAGTCACAGTTACAAGGTAAAGAGGAGCACTAGTGCTTGTAGCTAAAGGAGAGTAGGAGTCTGGTCACCAATCCAGGAATAAAAAGACAGCTTATAGTTGTTCAAAAGGAAGTAAGAACCATGGTCACAATCCCAAGTTAGAAAAGAATATTTGGCCTGGAGATTGCAAGAACCCAGGTCAAAGTTCCAGAGCCAAAAAGAACATTAGCACTTGAAACTACAAGGGAATAAACTCCCTTCCTGAGTAAAGACCAGATTACAGGTCAAGAGAACAGTGAACACATCTCTCCTTAGATCATACCAAGTTGGAAGCAATGAAAACTTACACTTTAAAACTAACTCTGAAAAGAGCAACACAAAAAAACTGAACTTTTGGACAGTTTCCTCCTTCACCCCAGAGCATAATCCAACCTTAAGATAAAGTTAAAAATTGAAAAATAGGTAGGAAAATGAACAAGCAACAGAAAAAGAACTTGACCATAACAAATTGTTATGGTGACAAAGAAAATCAAGAAACAAACTCAGAAGAATAAAATTGTATCAAAATAACTACAAAAAAATCTCAAAAAAAAATAGGAACTGGACACAAGTCCAACAAAAAGTTCTAGAATAGCTAAGCAAGCATTTTCAATGCCAAATAAAAGAGGTAGAGAAAAATTGGGGAAAAATAAGAACAATGCAAGAAAACTGCAAAAAGAGTCAATAATAGAATATGAAAGAATCCACTGATTATCTCTTGAAAGGAGATGCCTAAATGAAAAATCTCAGGAATTTATAGCCAAATTTAAGAGCTCCTAGGTCAAGGAGAAAATAATGCCCACAATCAGAAAGAAATGATTCAAATATCAATGAGTCATAGTCAGAAACACACAATATTTAACAGTTTCCAAATTAAAAATTGGAAGGGCTTATACAATATTGTGGATGAAAAAGAACTAAAATTACAATAAAAAATAACCTACCCAACAAAACTGACTATAATGCATCAAGCCTTCCTGATGAATAGACCACAGCTGAATAGAAATTTTGACTTGCCGGTCTTTAAAAGAATCATAAAACGAATAAAGCAAAACAAACAATCACAAGGGCTTCAACTGTTTTTAGTACCATATGGGGAGAATGATACTTGTAACTCCTAAAAACTGTATCATTAATAGGACAGTTAGACTCATGCCCTCTATGTGTACAGAGGGCATGAGTATGAATTGACTGATGGGAAGACTTCAAAAATATATAATTAAATAAAATGAAAGGGGTATGTACTCTGGGAGAAAGGGAAAGAAAAGGATGAATATAGGAAACAAACTCATATAAGAGGGGGTACAAAAGAACTTTTACAATGGAGGTACAAATGGGGATATGATGGACAATGCTTGAACATCTGACTCATCAGAATTGGCTCAGAGTAAATCATGTACACAGTCAGTTAAATCTAAAAATCTATCACCCTAGATGAAAGTAGAAAGGGAAGAAGATAAGAGAAGGAGGTTGCTAGGGAAAAAAAGGCAAGAGCAAACTAAGAAAAGCAATTGACAGAAGTAAAATGGACTTTTGAGGAGGGAAAGAGTGGGGAGACAGAGAGAGAGATAAAAGGATAGGAAGGAAGAGAAATGCATAGTTTATAATCCTAACTGTGAATATGAATGAAAAGAACATACCCCAAAGCAGAATAGATTGAAAACCATAACCTCAAAATATTCTATTTACAAGAAACACACTTGAAAAGGAGAGACATAGCTCGTTCCCTTCTCTCAAGATGACGGACAAACCCACCTCCCCCCACAAAGGAACCAAAGAAAAAGGTCAGAAAGGAAAAAAAGGGAAAGAAGATCAAAAAGAAAGATGTGGTTGAAAAGGTTAGGTGGGGGGAATTCTCAAAGGCATTGTAATCAGAATCCAGTCCTGGCCCAAAGGATGCTCAAGTTCTACAATGTATTTCCCCCAACCAAGTACAAACAGGAATATGATGCACCAAAAACCTGGATTGAAAGGAAAAAGAAAGACAGGGTGTCTACTACTAACTCAAAATCAATTGATGGTAATAAAAAAAATTTACAAAATATCCAGGTATTAATCTACTGAAGATGTGTCTACAAAGCTCCTAAACCATGGCAAAAAGTCCTTCAGTCAGCATGTGAGGGGTTAACATCAGCACAAGCACAGTTTTAATCCTGCTCACTGTCTGCTCTGACTGCTGCAAGAGTAAGTAAATGGTTTTCCTGAAACATCTGACTGGACCTCTGATGGTCAATTATTTTCCTCTACAAAGGACCATCAGAAATTTGTCATTGTCATTGCTACCAGGGCAAATTTTTCAGGTGCAAAATACTTCCAATCATCCTACTGATGCTTACTCTAAGAAGAAAAGGTTCTATAAATCCAGAAAACAAGAAGGAGAGATTTTTAACAAAGAGAAAGAGAAATATGAAACTACAGAGTACCACAAACTTGATCAGAAGGCATTGGACTCTCAGATCAAGAAAATTTCTCAGGTCCATGGTGATTTATGTTTTATATTATCTCTCAACAATATATCTTATCCTTGCAAAATGGATTTTTAAATGCCTGGCAGAGAACTTATCAAAATATTTGGAATATCTGGGGATGGGGATCAAAGGTAAGTACAGGAGAAACACACAGAATAAAAATAGGGGAATGGAATAGATTTTTTTTTTAGCTTTTGCAAGGCAATGGGGCTAAGGGACTTGCCCAAGGCCACACAGCTAGGAAATTATTAAGTGTCAGAGGCTGGATTTGAACTCAGGCACTCCTGACTCCCTGGCTGGTGCTCTATCCATTGTGCCACCTAGCTGCCCCTCTGGAATGGAGTAGAATTTACTATGCTTCAGCTGGAGTTTACAAAAAAAAAGAAACAGGGTCTCATGATCTCAGAAAAAAATAGCAGAAATAACTATAATTGAAAGAGATAAGCAGGGAAACTACATTCTGCTAAAAGATACCATAGGCAATGATGTTCTACACAAAACCTATGTTCAACATATGGTATAATATCCAAATTCTCAAAAAGTTAAATGACATATAATTGAAATCAACAGTGAACTTATAGTTGGGGATGTCAATTGTCACCTCTCAGAATTAGGTAAATCTAATCAAAATTAATAAGAAAGAAAAAGGACATGAATAGAATTTTAGAAAAGTTAAGTTTGATAGAGAATTGAGAAAATTGAATAGAATAGAAAAGAATATGACTTTTTTCTTATAGTACATGGTACCCACACAAAAATTAACCATAAATTAGGGCATAAAAATCTCACAGCCAAATTCAGAAAAATAGATATATTTAAGGCTTCCATTTCATATAATAATACCTTAAAATATATTCAATAAAGGACCTTAGATAGATTAAAATTCATTGGAAATGAAAAAATCTAATTCCAAGAAATGAGTGAGTCAAAGAACTAATCATAGAAAAATCCATAACTGCATAAAGAGAATAGCAAAAATGAGACTGCTTACAAAAACTTTATGGAATTCAGCCAAAGCAGTATTTAGGGAAATTTTTATATCTCTAAAAATCTATCATAATTGAAACAGAGAAACAGCAAATTAGTGAATTAGGCATTGAATTCTAAAGAAAATAGAAATACAACAAGCTAAAATTTCCAATTAAACACCAAACTGTGGTCAGGATTATTTTAGGAATCCTGAAAATCAAAGGAGAGATTAATAAAATTAAACATAAGAAAACCATTGTGGTAATAAATAAAACTAGGAACTGATTCTTTTGGGGGGAAGGGGACTTTAAAATAAACCATTGGTTTATTTATTATTTTAAAGAGAAGGAAATCAAATTAATGGCATTAAAAATAAAAAAAAGTGAATTTCCCACCAATGAAGAAGAAATTTAAAGCATTATTAGGAGCTCTTGTATAAATTTAACAATCTAAGACAATGGATGAATACTTCCAAAAATATAAGCTCGTCAGATTAAAAAGAAGAAATATAATACTTAAATAATCCCATCATAGAGAAATAATTTTAACAAGTCATCAATGTACTCCCTAAGGAAAAAAATCACCAGAACCAGATGGATTCATAAATTAATTTAAGAAACATTTAAACAATTAATTTCAATACTTTATGAACTATTTGGGGGAAAGAAGCAAAATAGAATTTCTACAAAATTCCTTCTATGACAAAAATATGGTGTCAATACCCAAACCGAAACAGGAAAAAAACGTTCATTAACCCTATAGACCAAGCTTCCAAATGAAGAGTGATGAAAAAATTTAAATAAAAACTAGAATGTTGAAATATGTCAGAAATTTCATAGACTATGACTAGGTGGGAATCATCAGGATTGCAGTGTTGGGTCAAGATTAGGAAATCTATCAGCATAATTGAGCATAGAAATAATAAAACCTCTAGGAAACATGATTTTTTCAATAGATACAGAATAATTTTTAGGTAAAATAGAATGCTAATTTCTATTTCAAAGTACTGGAAATTATAGGAATAAATGGTGCTTTCTTGAAAATGATGAGTAGCAATTATGTAAAAAAATCAGTAAAAGTTGTGTTTAAAAAACTATGTGAAAACTATGTAAAAATTATAAAAACATGATCAGTAAGGGTGATAAGCTAGAAACTTTTCCAATGAGATCACAAGTGAAGAAAGGATACACATTATCATCACTATAATTCAGAATTGAACTAGAAATGCTAACTAGCAAAAAAAGAGGAGAAAAACAAATTGCAAGAATTAGAATAGGCAATGAGGAAACAAAACTGTCATCCTCAGCAGATGACATAATGACTATTTGGAGAATCTTGGAGAATCAACCAAAAATTCTAACTGAAATGATGACCAACTAAGCAAGTTGCAGGATATAAAATAAATCCACAAAATCTTTAGCATTTCTATATCTTACCAACAAAGTCCAGCAGGAAGAGACAGAAAAAATCAATTTAAAGGAATGGTAGATAGAAAATAACCTGCCAAGTCAAATCCAATAACTATATGAACACAATTACAAAGTACATGCAGAGACGGATTTTAAAAATTAAAAAGAACTATTAATTACTTATGGATAGGTCAAAATATTAAAATAAAAATGACAGTTCTACCTAAATTAATTTACTTATTTGGTACTATATCAACCAAATTACCAAAAAAAGTTGTTTAGCTAGAAAAGATCTAGGAAAAATAATAACAAATTCATCCAGAAAAACAAAAAAATCAAAAATATCAAGGAAATCAATTAACAAAAAATTTGAAGGAAATTGTATTAGCCATACCAGATTACAAACAGTATTATAAAGCAATAATCATCAAAATGATCTGGTACTAGCTAAGAAATAGTGGTGGATCAGTGGACTAGTTTAGGTATATAATTCACAGTAGTAAATGACCAAAGTAATCCAGTGTTTGATAAACCCAAAGTTTCAAATTTTGGAGGCAAGAACTCAGTATTTGTGAACATGATTATAAAACATTTTATATACAAAAATATTTCAGTAATTGGATAAAAATTCATTGTTAATGAATAAATGACCCATTATAATAAAAATGATAATTCTACCTAAAATAATTTAATTATTTATTGCCATCCGAATTAAATTATCAAAAAGTATTTTAAGCTAGAAAAAAAGTAATGAAATTAATTTTGAAGAACAAATGGTCAAGAATAGCAAAAAAAAATTAATGAAAAAAATGTAAAGAGAGGAGTTCTAGTAGTTCCAAATGTTAAACTGAATTATAAAGTACTAAAATCATCTGCTATGGGTTAAGAATTAGAATGGTGAATCAGTGGAATACAATACATAGTAGCAATTGTCTATAGTAAATTTATGCTTGATAAATGGGAATGAATGTTAATAATCGATTAATTGATAATGGATATTTGTTCAGAAATGAGAGAACATTTACCAGGGTGATGATTGTGTAAATGGAGAGAAATAAACCTATAAGATTTATAGGCATTTGTGTCTTCCTCTGGGTCTGAATCTTTGAAACTGGAACAATGGTAATGTGACTTGTTTCTGTGTTCCTAAGAAAGCAGGACAACTCAGGGCTCTTCTAATGATCTGAGACATTCAGTAGTAATTGGAGGTTTAGCCTGAGTTGTTGAAGTTGCAGTAAGAATTACAACTGATACTGATAAAATATTTTAAATTTTACAGGTCACATTCTTCGCAACCATGAAGTAGGTATTACAACTTTTGTCATCCTTATTTTACTACGAGTTTCAGGGGTATTATTCACTTATCCAGTGTCACAATACAACAAATGGCAGAGTCAGAACTTAAAAGCCGCATCTTCTGACTCCAAATCCTGTGAGGTTTTTCCCTACTCTGTCACACAAGAGGTAGTAGCCCTTGATGGGAACTTGACCTAGACTAAGTTAATTAAACTCTGTGTTACTGTACCTTAAAGGCTCCTTGTATCCCTATGTAGCATGAAGAAAAACTGAATTTGTAGGACTTCCAAACTCAAAATGACAAAATAAGCAAACACATAACTTTTATCACTACAAGTACTTAGAGCAGCTCTGGCTAGCAGAAGCTAGCTGTGATTCTTACAAGACCACTTTGAAGACAATTGTACATTCATTAAGTACAAAGTAAACAAAACAAAGAGAACAACATACAGTAAGAACAATACTTTGAAAGAGAAAAGAAATATGATCCATATAAACTTCATTCATGTTGTCAGAAGACAGATGATGATAGAAACTATTCAATTTTTTTATGGAGATGTGATAGATTTAGGGTGCAAAATTGAAAGATATGTGGGGGTGGTCTTTGTATTACCTGTACCTAACATGAAGGCACTTTACTTCTAGGTAAAAGACATCCTGCATTCTAGGTGACTTGGAAACTCTACTTTGAGGTGAAAGACATCATCATACTAATGGTAACAGACTCTTTAAAATTACAATACTGAGATAAATCATACTCTCTTTTTCCTGCAATATCCAGAAAGAGTGAAGATCCTGTTCATCCTCATGGAGGATACCATGAAATTAACTGCTTCTTCTTCACTGCTTTTGGCTTGTGGCTTTTGTGATTTGCTTTTGTCTTTTTTGTTTGCTATTTCAGTTCTTTAAATAGAATCCCCATAGAATCCAAAAGCGCAAGATATAATGGCCTTGAAGTTGCAGCCATTTCAAGTGACAGACCTTGAAAATCCAGGGATCCCAGGACTTGACACCAAGGGAGATCAAGTCTACAAATTTAGTGAGCATAATATAAGGACTGAGCTAATTTGTAGACTCAATCCTTTCTTATAGTAAAATGTGCTGCACAGACAAATTAGGACCTCTCCCCAATTGTTGGGGAAAGGGTTTCTACATTTGCAGTAGTTTAAGGACCCTAAAACTGAATGAATGCCATGTTGGGAGCTGGAGTCAATAACCAAGAGTTAAGATTGCCCAAATACCCAGAAGAATATTAGAGAGCCCTGAGAAATGGGTGAAATATTAAATATATATTATATATATATATATATATTATATATATATATATATCTGACATTCAATCTTTGCAGAGAATAAAGAAAATTAACTGTCACATATGTTTTATGTATGTCCATTAAGGGGGTTTTGTTTTATTTGATTCAGCATATTTGTTACAAGTTTCTTTACTCTTTTTTTTTTCCTCTTATAGGGGAAGGCAGATGAGAAAGAGAGAAAATTTATTAATGTAAATTTTTTTTAAATTAAAAATGGGGGGTTGGAGCCAAGATGGTGGCATGAAGGCAGCATTTTCAGGGAACTCCTTCCCCCTAAAATTCCCAAAGCCAGAAAAAATATTACTTCGGCCAAAATTTAGAGGGGCAGAACCCAAAGAAAGACTGAGTGACATATTTTCCCAGTCCAAGATAACTTAAAAGTTCCACAGGAAAGGGTTTTTCACCAGGACTGGGGGTTGGGAAAAAAATCCATGACAGCAGCAAAGCCCAGTCAAACCCTGTCCAGCAGAGCCCAGCCCAGAGATCACCTGCAGCAGCTTGAAGGGGTGGTAAGAGAACTCTGACACCAGAATGAGTGTGGAGTAAGGAGCACCAGCCACAGAATCTGCAGCAAGAATATGGAGAAAGAAGCCTGCACCCCCAGAGACAATAAGGAAGTCTGAAAAGATTTCTCTGCTTTCCATTGGGGTTGGACTCTGCTGCTAGCCTACACTCAGATCCACTTTGCAGTTTGGGCTTCCATACTAAGCAGCCAGGCTGGATCCCACCTTATAGCCCCAGGGCAGAGGGAAGTACAGGGGTCATCTACATATCAAAGCACAGGGAAGAGAGTATAAGACCTTGGAGGAATAAAGGTCCCAGTGGGGTGCCCACCCCCAGGAAAAATAAACCAAAGCCTTGGAAGTGCTGCCTTGGGCTGAGGAAATGAGTAAACAACAGAAAAAGAACACTCTGACCATAGAGAATTACCTTAATCCCATGGAAGATCAAAACACACACTGAGATGATGACAAAATCGAAGCTTTTGTATCCAAGACCTCCAAGAGAAATAGAAAATGGGCTCAGACTAGGGATGAGCTGAAAAAAAGACATTAAAAAGCAATTAAGGGACACAGAGGAAAACTTGGGAGGAGAAATGAGAGAGATGCATAAAAATCATGAAAACCAAATCAACAAATTGGTGAAAGAAATAAAAAAATAATACTGAAGAAAATAATATGCTAAAAACCAGTTTAAGTCAAATGGAAAAAGCAACACAAAAGGCTAAAAAGCAGAATTGGCCAGCTGGAAAAGGAAATAAAAAAAGCTCTCTGAAGAAAATAACCCCTCAAATGCAGACTGGAACTAAAGGAAGCTGATGACTTTGCATGAAATCAGGAAGAAATAAAACTCTTCCAAAAAAGCCAAAAATTAGAAGAAAATGTAAAATATCTCACTGGAAAAATAAGCGACCTTGAAAATAGATCTAGAAGATATAATTTAATAATTATTGGGCTATCTGAAACCCATGATGAGGAGAAGAGCCTAAACTTCATTTTTCAAGAAATAATGCAGCAAAATTGCCCCAAGATCCTAGAAGCAGAGGATAAACTAGAAATTGAGAGAATTCACCAGTCACCTCCTGAAAGAGATCACAGAATAAAAACTTCCAGGATTATTGTAGCCAAATTCCAAAACTGCCAAATCAAAGAGAAAATTCTAAAAGCTGCCAGAAACAAAACAGTTCAACTTCTGAGGTTCCATAGTCAGCATTAAACAGGATGTGGCAGCATCTACATTAAGGGCTAGTAGGGATTGTAATATGATATTATGGAAGGCAAAAGATCTTGGTTTACAACCAAGAGTCAACTAGCCAGAAAAATTGAAAATCCTCTTTCAGGGGAAATGTTTCATGTTTCAATGAAACAGGGAACTTTCAAACTTTCCTATTGAAACAACCAGAGCTGAACAGAAAGTTTGATCTCCAAGTACAGGAGTCTGGTGAATGATAGAGGGGGTGGAAGGGAAGGACCAACTATGAAAAATTTAATATTGAACTGTTTGTATTCCTGCATCGGAAGAAGATATTGATAACTCATATGAACTTTCTCATTATAAGAGATGTTAGAAGGAGTATATATAGACAGGACATAGGAAGGAGCAGAATATAATGGTATAACATAGTAAAAAGATAGAATTAATGGGTGATAAAGGAAAGTACTGGGAGGAAAGGAAAGGAGATGAAGAAGTAGCTAAGAAATTTCACATCAGCATCAAAAAAAAGCTTTTTCAATGGAGTGGAAAGGGGGAAGGCAAGAGGGAATGAGTGAGCCTTCATTCACATAAGAGATGGCTCAGAGAGGAAATAGCATACACACTTAATAGCTTGAGGAAATCTATCTTACTCTAGAGAAAAATAAGAAGAAAGGGATGGGATAACGGGGAATGGGAGGAGGGAAGGGGGAATAGGTGAGAAGAGAGGGAAGATTGAGGGAAAGGATACTCAGATACAACACACTTTTGAACAGGGCCAGGATAAAAGGAGAGAGATAATAGAATAAATGAGAGTGGGGAGGAATAGAGTGGAGGTACAGCTAATAATAGCATCTATGGAAAAAATATTGAAGTAACTTCTCTGGTGGACTTATGGTAAAGAAAGCAACTCACACCAGAGACAGAGCCAGTGGAATCTGAACGAAGACTAAAGTAATTTTTTCTTCTTTCTCTCTATTCTTGAGGTTTCTCATCTTCTTGGGGGGGCGGGGTTAGAGGGGTCTATATTTACTCTTATGTTTACTCTGGTAATACATTCAATTTACATTAATCTATGGCATGGAAACAATGTAAAGACTATCAGACAATCTTCTGGGGGGGAGGGAAGGGAGGGTGGGGGAAAATTGTAAAATTCAAAACCTTTCAAAAATGGTAAGTAGATACTACTACTGTATATAATTGGAAAACAAATAAAATGTTAAAAAAATGTAAAAGGGCTGTCACAGATGTAGAATGTTACAAGTACTCTCAGATGAGCTCATTTTACTTCATTGTTTTATTGTGTGGTGAGATTTCTTGGAATAGGGCTAATTTATAAATGGTTTACAATATAAAAACAACCATCAATATCATTTTTTAAATAGATTCTTGTTGGCTGTACTCACCAAATATGTGCATTTATACCTCCGGAATTGAGAAATGCTATAAAACAGGGGTACTTTATTGTTTTGTTGATGATCTAGACTTAAGAAAGTGATAGGGAAAATGTTAAGGCAGATAAACTTTAAACTGTATGTGCATGCAAGTTTTGTTATTTTTTTCTTTTTCTGGAGGGGTTACTCTTTTTTTTTTTTTTGGAGAGGTGCAGCATCCACTACAAAAAAGTCAATATGTGGCAATTAGGTAGTGAAGTAAATAGCGAATGAATTTGGGAGATAGTCAAGATGACAGATCACAGGCAGTAATTCAGCTAACTTTCTCAAAATTTCCCTACAAACAATCTTAAAATAATATCTCAAATCAAATTTCCAACGTAAGAATTCAGAGAAACTGGGATAGAGGCTAGTCCAGAGTACATACAAGCAGTCTCAGTTTCAACCTAGGGACAGAAAGAGGGTCAGATAATTGATTAGTAGGAAATTACAGAGTACTCATTATAGAACCTGGGTATAGCTTGGGCTGATTGGCAAATCTATGGTTCATTTGCAGTTCTGTGTCACAGTTCCAGAAAGGAAAGGAACACCTGTCATTGATCACAAAAGATCAGGCACCATGGTCACAGTTCCAGCACTAAGAAAAGCACTAATACTTGTAGCTATAGGAGAGCAGGAAGCCTTCCTGAATAAAAACCAAAGTACAGACCAAAAGAGCAGTAACCACACCTCCCTGAATCATACCACCTTGGAGGCACCAGAAACCTTGCAGACACCCAGAAGTAGCTCTGAAAACAACAGTACAAAAATGTCTGAAACTTGAGGCGTTGGTTTTCCAATTCCACATGAGCAGAGCTCAACTTTAACATAATGTTCAATGAGCATACAATAAAAATAGAACTTGATCATAAAAAAGGACTGTAGTTGTAGAAAAGAAAATTCACAAACTCAGAAGACAAAAAAATTGAAAACATCTATAAAGAAAACCTCAAAGAAAAAAGCTAATTGAACAATATCCCAAGAAGAATTTCTAAAAAGAGTTAAGGAAAGAAATGAGTGGTAAAGAAAAAAATGAGAAAAGAAATGAGAGTGGTGTAGGAAAATTATGAAAAAGAATTAATAGCTTAGTTAAAAAAAACCCCACAAAATTATTGAAGGAAAGGAATGCTTTAAAAAGCAGAATTGGGCAATTTTTTTAAAAAAGAAGTAAGAAAAAGTTCACAGAAGAAAATTCCTTAAAAATTAGAATTGGGCAAGTGGAATTTAATGACTTTATGAGACATCAGGAAACAATAAATAGTAATCAAAACAATTTTATCAAAATACAAGAAAATATGAAAGACCTTATTGGAAAAAATTGATCTGAAAAATAGACTGAGGAAAGATAATTAACAAATTGCTAGACTACCAAAAGTCCATGATGAAAAAAGAGCCTAGATATCATATTTCAATAAATTATCAAGGAAAACTGCACCCCCCCAATATCTTGGATCCAGAGGGAAAAATAGAAATTGAAAGAATCCACTGATCACCTCCTAAAAGAGATATGAAAATGAAAACTCCCAGGAATATTATAGCCAAATTCCACAATTCCAAAAAGAAAATATTGCAAGTAGCCATAAACAATTCAAATATCATGGAACCACAGTTAGGATCACACAAAATTTAATGGCTTGCAAGTTAAAAGCCTTGAAATATGATATTGTCAGAAGCAAAGGTATTAGGATTACCACATGTCAAGTAAAACTGAGTGTAATCCATAAGGAGAAATAATAGATATTCACTTTACCAGAGGACTTTCAAGCATTACTAATGAAAATAACAGAACAAATAGAAAAAAAGTTGATACTCAAAATTGAGAAGCATAAAACGGTAAATATGAAAGGGAAATTATAAAAAACAATAAGGTTAATCTATTTAAATTCCTTCATGGGAAGATGATTTATGTGATTACTAAGAGCACTATCAAGAAAACTAAGGAAGTTAAAAAATAAAGAAAGATAGAGGGCATGGGTGTAAACGTTCATTATATTGAAATGATCTCAAAAAAATGAAAGAGTGAGAAAAAGGTATACACTAGGAGAAGGGCAAAGGCAGAGATAAAACGGAGAAAATTATTTCACATAAAAGAGGCATGAAAAAAAACATTTACAATGGAGGGAGTGGGTGTACAAGACTTAAACACTCTTATTGAAATCAGTTCAAAGAGGAAAGACTGAATTGTATATACAAATCTATCTCTCCTATAGGGAAATAAGAAGGAAGTAGAAAAGGGAAGGGCTAAGGGGAATGATAAAAAGAAGAAAAATTTAAGTAAGACAACAGTTAGAAGTAAAATAAGCACTTCAGGAAAGATAGGATATATATATATATATATATATATATATATATATGTGTGTGTGTGTGTGTATGTGTATACATATATATATATATATATATATATATATATATATATGAGAGAGAGAGAGAGAGAGAGAGAGAGAGAGAGAGAGAAAGGAGAAATAGAAGAAAATGAGATGGAGGGAAATAAACCATTAGCAATCATGATTGTGAAGGTGAATGTTATGCCATTAGCCATAAAATGGAAACAGATAGTAGAATGGACTAGAAATCAGAATCCAATAATATAATGGTTACAAAAACCACATTGGTAAGAGAAAGAAAGACACAGTTAAAAAAAAAAAGTTTTGAGGGGCATCTAGTGGCACAGTGGATAGAGTACTGGCCCTGGTGTCAGAAGGACCTGGGTTCAAATCCACCATCAGACACTTAAAATTACCCAGCTGTGTGACCTTGGACAAGTCACATAACCCCATTGCCTTCTAAAACCAAAAAAAATAAAATAAAACAAAGGGTTTGGAGCTGAATCTAATTTGATTTAGGTGAAGTAAAAGGTATAGATAGTAATTATGAGCTCAGACAAAAATGGAAACAAAAAGAGACTAAATTAATTAAGAGATAAGCAGGAAAACTATATTTTGATAAAAGATACCTTAGAAAAAGAAGTAATCTCAAAATTTATTTGTATACATTTATATGTACAGTAAGTTTTTTTTTCCTGATAAAGGTCTCCTTTCTCAAATATATAGAGAATTGAGTGAAATTTCTAAAAATAAGAGTCATTTTCCAATTTATGTGTGGTCAAAGGATATGAATATATATATATATATATATAAGCTACCATATGAATAAAAACTAAATCATTACTAACTAGAAAAATGAAAATTGAAACAACTCTGAGGAATCTCCTCAAACCTATTAGAAATGACAAACTGGAGGGAATGTAGGAAAGTAAGTGAACTAATGAATTGTTGAAATTCAGAATTGATCCAATTTTTCTGAGAACAGTTTGGAACAAGGCCTAAGGGATGCTTGAATGTGTACAACGTTTGACCCAACAATACCTTTATTAGATTTGTATCACAGAGAGATCAAAGAAAAAGGAAATGAGTTGTAAGTACAAAAGTATTTCCATCAGTTCTCTTTTTGGTGATTAAGAATTAGAAATAAATGTTTATCAAGTGGGGAATGGTTAAACAGTGGCATCTGATTGTGATGAGTGTTATTTCACTAGAAGAAATGACTAGGGGGTGGTTTCAGGAAAACAACAATAGCAGCAACATAGCAAGACCTATATTAACTGGTACAAAATTAAGAACGAGTTGGAGATCATTGTGCACAGCAACAGCCATATTGTAATAATGATTAACTGTAAAAGACGTGCCTGTTCTGCTCAATATAATGGTCCTAGTCCATGTCCAGAGCAAGAACTGATGAACTAATGAAGTGCCAATTGAAGTGTAATTTTAGTTGTTTTTTTTGTAATATAGCTAATATGTAATCATGTTTTTCATGATTTCACACATACAATTGATGTATTATTTGCCTTCTTAGTAGATGGGGGAGAGGTGAGAAGAAAGGAGAAAATTTGGAACTCAAAATTTCAAAAGAAAAGAAAGTTTAAAATAAATATCATCTTTTATAAATCCTGCTTCAGACATTTATTGTATGATTAAGCAAGTCACATAATCTCTTTGTTCCTCAGTTTCCTCACCAGCACAATGGAAAAAGTAATAGCATCTACCTCACAGGGTTATTTTTAGAATCAAGTGTATTGAGATATGGAAAGCATCCTACAATCCTTAAAAAAACATACCAATGCTAGTTACTATCTGATTGGGCCATTAGATCAGGCCAGAAGTGAGCTGAGTTCAGAAAATATAAAGTACTGGAAAAATCTTAGTGACATTCAAATTTGGACAGGTCACAGGGTCTAAATAGAAGAAATCCATATTCTGGAAGGTCAGAGAAAATGATGCTGTAATACTTAGCAGAAAAAGCTAAGGAGAGGGAAGATAATCAACTTCAGGTCTATGGCTTTAAATAATTCCCCATATTGCTAAAAATTCTGATGAGAAGAATTATATTGATTTTTAATACTTTTTGTTTTGTTTAACTCAAATTTGATTCTTAAGATTCCAGCTTATAAATATATTCTATTAAAATGTGGGATGATGGAATGCTTTTGCATCTATAAAATTCACTGACCTCCCTCCCAACAAAGGCAATTTTGGAGGAAATAATAGCTCTATTTACCAGATACAAATAAAAATGGAATTGCCAAACTTGTTACAAAGTGTCCATTGAAAATCCATTGAAACAAGAAGAATGATATAGATATGAAAATCATTAAATTAATATCTCTATAAGCCTCATAGAGTGTCAATCCTGACTAAATACTATCTGTGACTCCCTAGATCATGGACCCCACTACACATTACTGGTAGTGACAGAAGCAAGACAGAAAACTTCAATTTAGTGTAGCTACTTACAAATAAGCTCATATTCCTATTTTCAGAGAACCCTTAATGTCATCCATCATTCTCTGATAGTTATTAAACCAAATTGTCTCTTTCATGGCAAAACTTCTTGAGATAGTGTCTCCAATTCCTGTCCTCTTATACATTTCTTAATTTTCTGAAATCTGATTTTTGACCTAATCTTTCAACTGAAATAGTTATCAATGATATCTTAATTTTCCAATTCTCATGTTTTTTTTTTCCCTCAACCCTCTTCCTTCTTGACCTTTATGCAATCTTTGACACACTATTTCTTCTTTTCCATGAAACTAAAGATTTCTAGGTTTTTGAGATAATAGTCCCACCAACTTCTCCTATTACTTGTCTGCTCTTTTTCAATCTCTTTTGCTGAATCTTCATCCAATTCATGCCAGCTAACCTTGGCTGTTCCTATCAGTGTTCCAAGCTGTCTCCTTCAATAAAATTGTGCTTATCTCAGTAGCTTCCAGGGGCATTCTATGTAGATGATTTTCCTCTAACTTTCAGCTATAACATTTCTCCTGCCTTCTATTCTTGCATCTCTAATTAACTATGTTCATTTTGATCTGTATACTCTCTAGACATCTTAAACCCCACCTTTTCAAAACTTAAGCCAGTTTTTTCATTCCAATGTTTTTCTCTTCCTAATTTTTCTATTGCTGATATGAGCACCATTGTCTACCAATCATCCATTTCAAATTTTTAATATCATCTCTGACTTCACTCTCTCTTACTTCTCATATTAGATATGCTGCAATTTTCTATTAATTCTGTCTTTATAATTTCCCTCGTACATAGGCTTCGATCCTCTGACACTCCCAGTATACTAGCGTAGGTTCTCATCATCTCAAGACTAAACTGTTGCAATAGCCTCTACTTTATCTCATTTTGTACTCAGCTGTCAGTGATATCCCTAAAGAATGGTTCTGAACCTGTTACATCCCCACCATTACAATAAACTTCATTGGCTCACTATTGTCTTGATAATAATTTTTTTTTAATCCTGCTTGACTTTTAAAGTCCTTCATAACCTTGCCAGTTCCAATCATTGTAGACTTCTTTTACCTTAATACTTTACCTTAATACCTACTCTACAAGTTATTCTTGAATTTTTGCGTTTTCTTGCACAAGAAGTTCATCTGCATTTTCACTACCTGTCCCTTATTGTCTTATATTTTTTCCTCTTTATTCCAGTTGCCTCACTTTCCTGTCTTCCTTCAAATTGAAACTAAAATTATACTTTGTGCAAGATACCTTTCCCGGTCTTCCTTAAGTCAGTATTTTATCAATGAGATGCTTTCTAAATTATTCTTAATAATTATTCTTTGTACATGATTTCCCCAATGCTTAGCACAATGCCCAGGACATAATTAATGCTAAATAAGTGTTTGTTGGTTTGACTTATTCCTTATGTTTTCTGTTTTCTGCCAGATAATCAGACACTCAGTTGACCTATATTGTATTTTCAATTTGCTTCTTCTAACATATTGATTTGAATCTAATGTAGGTGGGGAAAGAGATAACCACATTTGTCAGAATTATGTCTATTATAAGAATAACTGGATTTGAATAATCAAAGAATTGAGAAGCCCTTTTGATTAAATTGGTTGACTTTTATTTTGTCCATGGTCTTTGATACATCCATTTTGAAGGCCTAACTTTTTTTTAAATGTAGGGTGCTAGAAATCCATCACCCATAGGGCATGCTCAGAGCTGTTCTTCTAACAGATTTTTGAGATCTGTTTCCCTCCATATTTAATCCATGATTGAGGGGATTACACAGTACAATGGCAAAGCATCACTGCTTTATCTAGAGAGCTCTATCATTCTTAAATATGAATTTGTGAACATTCAATTAAAGGCATTTTACAAATAGGCGATTACTTGTCCTAAGATCAGGGAAAACAAAAACAACAAACCTAAAAGAGAAAAACCTCAAAACCTAAACTCAGTGTTTTCTAAGCAGCTAGATTGATACTTTAATTCATCACATAGGGATGTGCTAGTTGTGAAGGACCTTGCCAATTGATTCTTTCTTACTCCTCCTGAGATGCAACTCAATTCAGATCCATGATATTTGAAACTGGAAAGAAAAAGATTGGTGTGGAAAAAAGGTTGATTCTTTTTATACAGCTACTGTTGTAGCTCCTCTAGATCAGAAGTCAGCTAGGGAATTCCTTTTCATTCCATAGTGTAAGCTACTCCCCAAAGCTCCTACTCATTCATATGGAACTAAGAAGGGTAGTAAAGCACATGTACCATAGTAGTAAAGGTATGGCTTCCACTGCATTTACTAAATCAACTATGTTGAATGAATGAATGAATAGTTGAATGAAACAGCTATCCACTATGTTCACAATAATTAAGGATGATGGTTAAGAACCTTCAAGATAAGTGTTATTGTCTTCTATTTGATGAAAATAAAGTCTGAAAAAATGAAGATAGTAAAGAAGAGAGAGGGGAGGGAGAGGGAAGATAATCAAGAAAGAAAATAAAATTAGAGGAGAGGGAACTATTGAGTCCCTTTCCAGACTCACTTAACCTTTCCCTGGCGAACTTTGAAGGGGTGGGAGACAAGAGAGATACGTTCTCTCTGTACACCTAGATCTCCAAGATCTCCCTCAAGCTCTCCCCTTATTAGACTAAATACAAGTGCTTAAATATCCTCACCAGTCCCTGGTCTACTCCCACTCCTATGTCACTCTTCAGACAACCAGTAAATAATGCTCTGGTGCTAGAGGACACCAGCTGATGAAAATTTTCAGTATTCCCACACACAAGATTCCCTTACAGAGAACAAGAAAGGAGATCTAGATATGAAGGAATGGATTCAATTGGGCAATTATACAATAAGCTTGATCTTCCAGATAGAAGAGGAAAGTCATCTTTTGATTCTACAATGCTCAGACAAAAATCCAATGTATTCAATTCTGGGACAAAATTAGTGTTAGCTATCTTAACAATTGTCGCCTTAGATTTTTTTCTTTAATCATATAGTTAATGAATAAAAATTATTCAGATTTCATGAAGTTTTTCATATCCTTTTACCCACAAATCTAACTAATACACATATAAGGAATATTATTGCACCATAAGAAAGAGGAGTTCAGAGAAACAGAGGATAGTTTTGCTCGAGTTATAAGAAAAATAGCCCAAGAGAGCATCATGCAAAATAGCTTACAATGGTGCGAAAGATAACACTAAAAGATAATCAAAATCTGATGAATACCACTACCAATATCTAAGTTCTGAAATATAGAGTTCTGAATGCTTGAAAATTGATAATAAAACATAAAAACACATCTCTTTCAAGGTGGGTTAATTTTGAATGTTTAATGCAATGTATGCCATCTAACATGCTCATTTGCAGAATAGTTTTGCTTAAATGTTTGTCTTTACTAAAATGAAGAGTTCACTTCAGGGAAAAGCATTTTCAAAAAAAGGCAAAAATAGAACTTTGATATAAATATTCTGCTAGAGAAAAGGAACTTTTTTTCAAAAAAGGAAAATGGTTTGCTTCATATTAGATATCATTTCATACCTGCAACTATCCATGCTTATGGGAAGACAGTAAAGGGACAGAAAAGCAATTGACAATTTTGCATTTTGCTGTCATTACAGGTATTTAAAAGCCCTTCTCTGACCTAAAGGTTAGCAAATAAAGCACTGCATTGTGTCAAGGAAACAATTTAATTCTACAGAACTCATTCTCTTTGGTTATATCTGGTAATACCACTGAGAGTTCATCACCTCTAATTATTGGGTTTTATTATTTAGGTCCTAATCAGGCAACCCTTCAAAAGGTGTAAATGTATTTTTTCAATTATAACCTAATATTCATACTGATCTTTCTAATTTAATTGTATTTATCTACCTATAGTCAATCTATCATAAATTAATTGGAAATTTTGATAAAGCGCAAGACCTCATTAAAGGTAAAGCACAAACCAAAATAAACAACAGAAAGGGAGTAAAATTGATTGGGAAGAGAATCAAAATTCATCAACTAAAAATTTTAAAATACAATTATTTGAGTGTCTGGAAGCAGAAAGAGAAGGAAAGACTTCTTAAAATGTGGAACAATAATTCACCTGAGGAAAAGGACAAGCCATTATTTTGAGTTGGCAGCTATGCCTTTTAATTTAGGGATTATCCAATTATGCCAAATGAAGCATGGAATTTTTGAAAATTACTCTTTAATTATAGTAGCATCTATACCACTACCATTATCTAAGTTCTGAAATTTAAAATTCATTTTCCATGAAAAAAATTGATAGTATCAATATCATTTTGCCAACCTTTTTCTTTCTTTACAGTATATGTTTCTGTCTGTATACATATATGAATTAGTGTGTGTGTGTTGAGAGGAAATAGTAATCCATCAAAAGTCCTTGTGGTTATTATATTAAAAAAGAAAGTCTAACCTTAAAAATGATTTATCTTTTAAAAATAACTGGTTTAGATATTTTATTTAGACTAATTGCATTGGAATGCTCTTTCTTCTTCTATGAATCAATCCCTTAAAGTCTCAATAAAGACATCTCTAAGACACCTTTTTCCCTTCCTCCTTAATCTTAGTGTCTTTTCTTTGTTCCTTCTTCTAAAATATCTTGTATAGATTTTGTTCATACATAGTTATATGATTATTGCCTCACCCATTAGATAGTGAGCTTCTTGGGAACTTTAATTGTTGAATATTGTTTGTTTGTTTTACTTTGCTGTGTATCTTCAGTACTTAGCAAAGTCCCTACACAAAGAAGGCATTTAATAAATTTTAGTTGATTTGACAAGTTGATATCATGAAGATTATATAAAGAGAAATATGTACTCATATAGCTCCCTATGGGAAGTTATTTAACAATTTGTAAAGCTATATTTGGTGAATTCTTTATTCTAATGAAAGAATATATAAACATGAGAAAGTTCATATTTAATTTTAAGTCAATTATTTGGATTGTATAAATTTTATTAGGCATTATCTTTTTAAAACATACCCTTGAAAGATGAATGTATAGGATATTGAGGGACACTACATTTCTAATCTCATATCTTTTTTATATAACTAAGCTGAGCAAACATAAATATGTTAAGTAGAATGTGATATTTTATTGACAATAATAAAATGATGGTAATGTGATGATTTTAAGAAAAAAAAATGTTATATAAAGGACATTATTGATGCTATATCCAAAAAGGGGTTGAATAACAAAAGGACAAACTCCAACTACAACTCAAGTGGAATATTGTTAAGTCTAAGGTATTAAAGGAACCCTCCAAATAAGAGACAAACCCCCAGCATGATGTTACATTTAGGTGAAAACACCATGACTGGAAGATTTTGAATGATGAATCACTTTACATATATTGATCTACTGATTAAATTTAAGATCCTTCAGTGTGTCAAAGTATGTAGGAAGAAGTATTACCATACAAGCATTATCACTAATTCTTTACAAAAAGAGAATTATTAGAGATGTATGTTTTGCAAGGCGAATGGGGTTAAGTGGCTCGCCCAAGGCCGCACAGCTAGGCAATTATTAAGTGTCTGAGGATGGATTTGAACTCAGTTACTCCTGTCTCCAGGGCTGGTGCTCTATCCACTGCACCACCTAGCCTCCCCATATTAGAGATATTTTTAAGATCATTCTTTCTAAGTAATTTTACTTTGGTATTGCACTAAAAATTTGAAACAGATAAACAGATAAAAATTAAAATAAATATATGCTAAAGATGGGAACTTTCAATTTGGCTTTTGTAAAAATAGCAAGTGTGAACATTCTGAGTGCTAAAATGTATTTTTAAAAACTATCATTTAGGAGATCAATTAATTTGGAAAGGGATGACTTAGTTTACACAAAGATAATGATGATAATAAATGTTATGTAGAAAATTCAATTTTATTTACTTTATATATTAGAAAAATATTAATTCACTCATAAATAACATTTGAAATTTATTAATTTAATGGTTATAATAATGTAGGTATGGAATGTATCTTAGAGTACACATAGCTAGTAAGGAGATATGGTTTATTCAGTTGTATTTCAGAATAATAAAAATATAGCTTGATTTATAAAATTATGCTTTGCTTTACCTTGACAAAAGATAAAGACTAAAAAAAAAACATAAAAGTCATCCAGTTTAGCCCTGTCACTTAAGAAAACTGAAGGGCCTGAATGGTTTCATGATTTGACCAAAGTCCCTCATTAATAAATATCTGAAGGACAATCTGAACCCAGGTCTTCCTGATTCCATGCTATCACACCTTGCTACCCTACCTCTTAAGCTACTCAGTGCATCTGATGCATTAAGCTGAATTATACAGACAGTATACATATATATATATATATATGCATATATACATATATAAAATATATCTTAAGTTGCGTTGTAATGTGCTTTATGTGCTCTATCTCATTTTAGATTCCTTTCTTCGTTATATCTCATATTCAGTCAACTGCCATGTCTTGTCAGCTGAGGCCCATTAACCTTGGGAGGGGGGTGGAAGAAACCTGGAAAACCAACCTGATGATTCCCAGAAATTCCTGGGCAAATATGCTTCTCATATGCTACTGCTGTTCCATAAACTCTTCTATGACATTATAATAATTATTTTTCTCTCACTCTCTGGGTGTCCCTTCACTTAAACCCAACAATTCTATAAACTGATTAAGTTCTCTTCACCTCTTCTTAGACAGAAAGTGAATCCAAGAAAATAACAGGACTCACTTGGCAATACACTGGCTCATTTTATTTAGGGTTTATTTTTATGTAGTATAAACCAGAAATTTTCTATTTGGACTGAACCTTAGAGTCAAGATGTTATTTTCTTTTTCCATTTGAGATATTGTGAAACAGGTGATGAACAAATAACTTAACTTAGAGCTAATTTTTTTTTTTATTTTTTAATTTTTTTTTGCAAGGCCATAGGGTTAAGTGCCCAAGGCCACATAGCTAGGTAATTATTAAGTGTTTGAAGCTGGATTTGAACTCAGGTACTCCTGATTCCAGGGCCAGTGCTCTATCCACTGCGCCACCTAGCTATCCCAACTTAGAGCTAATTCTAAAGTCAGTCTTTTGCATTCTTCAATTATTTTCCAAAACCAATCCCAACACCCTAACCAATCATTCATTAGTTTCCTTTCTATTACTGCAATGGATTTTTATTTGGTCTCCTAGCATGCAAATCAGAACATGTCATTGCACACCCTTACAAGTCTCTCTATTGCTGATTGAGTCAAATCCAAATGGTGTAACCTAGCATTCAAGATATTCCACACTACAGGGGCATCTAGGTGATGCAGTGGATAAAACACTGGCCCTGGAGTCAGGAGTACCTAGGTTCAAATCCGGTCTCAGACACTTAATAATTACCTAGCTGTGTGTCCTTGGGCAAGCCACTTAACCCCATTTGCCTTGCAATATTCCACACTATGTTACCATCTTATCCAAACTCAGTTCACATTCCCATTAATACCTGATATATTCTAACTTCCTATTTAACATGATAACATATTTTCCTTTCATTGACATCTATATTGCTTGGAACATAATGTGAATTAAATAATGACTTTTTTCTTGCATGATTTTTGCTCCCATTCCTTGTTCTCTCTAGAATGCTACTCTCCCCCAGACCTATTATTTGCTGCTACAACTCAAATACTATATTCTCTATGAAGCCTTTCTTGAAGTCCTTAGACAGAAATTTTTTTCCCTTAGATATTTTTTCCCCCTTAGATATTTTCTAACACATTTTTGTGCAAGTTTGTAATGCTGCTACTATTGATAACTAATATTTATATAATGTTTGTAATTTGGTAAAGTGATATAAATATATAATCATATTTACAGAATATATGTGAATATATAAGTATATGTGTGTATAGCTGCATTTGATATTGACAATGATTCATTAAGGTAGATGTGATAATTAAATATTTCCATTTAACAAATAAAGTAACTGAGGTTTACAGAGGTTAAGTGACTTGCCTAGATTCAGGTAAGACAGATCTAGTAAATGTTTGAGCAAATATTAAATTTTAATTTTGGTCTTCCTGATTACAAATCCTATGCTCTTAAGACCTTAGCACAAATAGGCTCTTTATTTATCTTTATGCTATGCTTAACATCTTACACATTGTCTTGCACTGAGTAGAATCATCTAATTATTGTTTTTAATCATTATTTGTTGAATTTTATTACCATAGAACTTTGATTTTATCAGAATGTTCATACTCTACATCAGTACAGAAGAGAAAGAATGATAGATAGATAGATGATAGATAGATAGATAAAAGATATTTACTGAATTATACTATTATGTTTCTAAGTGAAGGGGATTTGCTTCTCCAAACAAAAAGGGATTAGTAGGGGCAGCCTGAAGGCAAAATGGATAGAGCACCAGCCTTGGAGTCAGGAGAGCCTGAGTTCAAATATAGCCTCAAGACACTTAATTGCCTAGCTGTGTGAACTTGGGCAAGTCACTTAACCCCAATTGCCTTAAATACATAAAAAATTTAAAAATATATCAATAAGCAAAATGGGAATAATAAAGGTAATATGTTGTAAAAGTCAAAGCAAATGTTCATCCCTTTTGAAATGTGAGTGATTTCTTGTGATCATACTAAAGAGATAAACTTCAATGATAAAGGAAAATAGCCACATCTTTTCAAGTTTTTAAATTGCTAACAAGTTTAGAGTCAGAAATGGAGTAGGATCCTGGCCCCTGCAATGGAATTACTCTTCTGTAAAAAGATAAGGTTTTGTACCACTCCCTTCTCCCATCAAACACTTCATTTTAAAAGGGGCTGGCTGGTAAGTAGGAGATAATTGCTTGTAGCAAGGACTAGACACACACTTTTTAGATGAATAAGGATACAGAGAATCAGCTACTTGATCAAAATAGTTACTTCTAGGAGAAAACTTCTGAAGGCAGAAAAAGTCAGTCGACTATGGACTAAGGGGAACTTTGGCAATTGGAAATTAAGTCACAGTATAAAATAAATCCCAGGCACCCATCTAGACAACCCATGCAATAGAAAAGTGAATCAACTGTGGTATTTTATTGATACCCTATACTGATAGCCTGTAATGATCCCTCTCCATCTCTGCCTTCTTACTATTCAAGTTTCAGGTAAAATTTTAATTTCTACAGAAAGTCTTTCCCACTCCTCTTAATTCTAGAGCCTTTCCTTTGTTGGTTATTTTCTATTTTCCCACTACATAGTTTGCTGGAACATAGTTGTTTGCATATTGTCTCTCTCATTAGAATGTGAGTTCCTCCAGGGCAAGAGCAGTCATCTGTCTTTTTTTTCATCCCCAGCAGTTAAGCTCTGTTCTGGAACATAATAGGCACTTAATAAATGTTTATTGCCTAACTGATTAGAGAGAAAGGACATTGAGGCTCAGCAGTAGAAGAATTATGAGTCATCTTGAACACATATAATTCCTTACATTTGTATCTCTCAAAGTTAGCTATAGTCATTTGAAAAATCCTCTAGATCACTATTGATTAGAGAAATGAAAATTAAAACAACTCTGTGGTACTAGCAGTTAGATTGACATATATTGCAGAAAAGGAAAATGGCAAATGTTGGAGTGAATGGGAAAAAATTGGAAAATTAAGCCATTTTGGTGGAGTTTGTGAATTTATCCAACCATCCTGAAGAGCAATTTGGAATTATGTCCAAATTGTTATAAAACTGAGCATACTTCTTGACCTAGTAATTCAAATACTAGGTCTTTATCCCAAAGAAATCAAAGGAAAAGTAACTATGTATAAAAATATTTATAATGGTTCTTTTTTGTGGTGGCAAAGAATGGAAAATTGAGGATATACCCATCAACTGAGGAATAGCTAAACATAATTGATGGAATACTATCTTGATATAAAAAATGATGAGCTGGATGATTTCAGAAAAACCTGGAAATATTCACTACCATGGGAAGGGGGGATGGCAGGAAGGGTGGTAAAAAAATATGGAACTCATCAACTCAAAAATGGATGAATGTTGAAAACCACCTTTGCATGCTATTGGAAAAACGAAATATAATTTCAATAAAAAAAAAAACCTGGGAAGATTTACATGAACTGATGCACAATGAAGCAAGTAAAATCAAGAGAGCATTACATTATACACATTAACAGCAATATTATATATGATAAACTTTAAATGACTTAGCTATTTATATCAATATAATGACAAAAAATAAATCAAAAAGATATGATAGGGGTAGCTAGGTGGTGCAGTGAATAGAGCACCGGCCTTGGAATCAGGAGTACCTGGGTTCAAATCAGTCCTCAGACACTTAATAATTACCTAGCCGTGTGGCCTTGAGCAAGCCACTTAACCCCATTGCCTTGAAAAATCTAAAAACCAAACATATGATAAAAAAAATGCATCTCCAGAGATTGATCTGATGAAGTCAATTAGTCGAAGACTAACTTTTTCACTTGCATTATTTCTCTTCTTTTTTTGCAACATGGATAACATAGAAATGCATGATTTCATATGTTTAACTGATCTCATATTTCTTGCCTTCATAATGGATGGAGGGAGGTTTGAGTACAAAAGGAAAAAAAATCAAAGCTAAAAATAAGGTTAAAGGAAATGTTAAATAATTTTAAAAAGATATACCTTTGCTAAAAGCTAAAAGCTGTGTTTATTAACTGATTAATGGAAGGAATTTATAAACTATGTAATATTAGGAATATGGACCAACATGTTTGCTCCTAGTAGCTGAGGTAGCGGTTATAAATATATGTGGCACAGGCAACATTATGTTCTATTTTATACCAGGATTATCTACATTTTTTTTCTTTTTTTGAAAACTCCTTGAAGGCAGGAAAATTGTCATATTTATTTTTGTATCTGTTTAAAAAACCCAGCACACTGCTTTGCAAATAGAAGTATTTATCAATAAAAATTAAGACATATTTTTTGTTTGTGTTTTTTGTTGTTATTTTATCTATCCTTTTGGGCTCAGCTTAAATAATACCTTCTTCATGAAGTTTTTCTTGGTTCTCCACTCAAAAATGATTTCTACATTCATTATCATTTGTCAGAGTAGTTACTATCTCATTTTTGTTTTTGTACCCCTATCATCTACATAATGAGTTACCCATAAGAGTTGTTTAATCAATTTTATTGAATTACCTGAATTGAATATGTATTATGTTTGACCTTCCATAGGTCTTTTTACCCGTATTTGATTTTCACCTATTTTTTGAAGCACACCTCTGAATTATCTTCCCCAAAATGAGCTCATACTTGTTTGTGTTGGATCTCTTAAGGGAAACTACAAATCTCAGTTTCGAAGGTGTAAAAAGGGGTATAAAAAAATGGAAAAAAGTTACATGATATCTTTATTATATATTATATATAATTTGTAGTTTTGTGTAAAATCTTTTTTCTCTTCTGTTATGAAAATATTTGTTCTATTTCTTACATTAAGAATAAAATAAATACATTCAGAAAAGAATAAATATTATTTTTTTAATTTTAAAAATTATATAGTAAAAAGAGTAGCTACAAATATTCCCTGCCTTCTCCTGCCTCTGTCCAGGGATACACACTTCCATGAATATATACAGTATCCCTTCAGAGAGTAGGTAGGAAGTCAGAGTAAAATGGCAATGAAGAGAACACATGAAGAAATCACAACCTGCAAAAGCAAATCACAACTCTACAACTCCTGGGTTTCTAAGTTCGTTTTTCATCAAGTCCATAAAACTCCCTCAACAAAACTGTTTCTTAGGTCATTCAGATGGATCCCCAGAGGCTGCTTCTCAACCTAAATTTAGTCTCTATTGTCAGGTACAGTTTGGGGGTTTTTTTCTCTGTGTGTGTGTGTGTGTGTGTGTGTGTGTGTGTGTAAATCTACCTTGATCTCCAGTCAGTTGCCAGGGGTCACACTCTTGAAGTTACTTCAGACTTCAACTGACCTCTTCTTATCTCTCTGGAGATGTCATCTCCCAAAGTATATCTCCTTTCTTTCAAACTGACTCTCCAAGTGCTGGGTGAAATATCTCCTGACCAAACAGCTTTGTTGTTGCGATTGAGAGAGAAAACCATACTTTCCCTCAAAGAATGATTCTTGCCTCAGAGACCAATTTATTTCACAACTGTTATTTTCCCCTGTTATGTCAGAAAGTGAAAAGGAATTAAGAAGCCCCTGGATGTGGATGAAAGAGAAGAATATGAAAGCTGACTTGAAGTCATATGCTTCAAAAAAACCCCAAAAAAACAAGAAACAAAGACCTTGGCAATTGGTCTCATCATTTCCTGTCAAATAGGGAGAAATGGAAATAATGTCAAATTTCATAATCTTGGGTTCAAAGATGACAACTGCAACCACAAAATAAAAAGATTAAAAAGATTCTTGTTCCTTAAAAGAAAAGCTATGGTAAATCTAGACAGCATACTAAAAAGCAGAGTCATTGCCTTACAGACAAAGGTCCTAATTGTCAAAGTTATAGTTTTTCCAGTACTGCAGAATCAACACTTTCTAATTGTGGTGCTGGAGAAGACTTTTGAGAGTCCCTTGCATAGGAAGGAGATTAAATCAGGCAACACTTAAAGAAATTAATTTAGATTATTCACTGGAAGGACAAATACTGAAGTTGAAGTTTAAACACTTTGGCTACATAATGAGAAACAGGATTCATTGGAAAGGTCCCTGATGTTAGCAATGATTTAAGACAAAAGAAAAAAAGAGGCAAGAGAAGATGAGATGGATAGATAGTATTAAGGAAACAACAAACATGAACTTAGACAATGCTCAAGAAATTGTGGAGGAAAGACCAGATATTCTATGCAAGTCATGGGAGACAGGAAGAGTTATGACCAAACAACTGAACTAAAACAACTTAGGAAAGTTAACCTTATTGTTGGGAGCCAGGGTCTCTAAGTTGTTTAACACAGTCATGGCAAGAAGACTCAAGGCGGCCATACCCTCTGATGAAACATTTCCTTCTTCAATATATATATGTATATATATATATATATATATATATATATATATATATATATATATGGATTCCATGTATACCCATATTTGTAGGACTAATATTGATTGCAAAACTTACTCATCCTAATAGTGGAATGACTATAAAGGAAGGATTCCAAAGAAATTCCTTGAATAAAACAGACTGTGAACTCTGTCCAAATTTAACAGGACTGCCTCTCCCTGAGGATACAAAAGGTTTCAACATTATGAAATCTCTGGAAAACCCAACACTGGGAATTCCAAGGAGATGTCAGAATATATATACAGGGAAAACAGATACAAGGTAGTTTAGGTAGAATTCCTGGGAAATCAACAGTTTTGCCCCCCCACACACACCATACATAGGAATATATGCTAAAGATGGTGAAAGAATATTTAGTATAGGTGACCGATATGTGAACTCTCACAGCCTTAGTTTATTGGGAAAGAATAAAAAGCCATAGAAACCCTGGCGTCTACCAACAAGAGCAGAAAGGAAAATTAGTTATTGAAGGAGTCAATGGATGGGAGGACAAACATAACTGCGCTCACTATAGGTTGTTCAAGGGAGCGTATGGAAAAACATTACATACGTAGCACAAAAGCATAAAAGCATTCCATTAAATGAATTATATCAAAGATTATTATCAGGAAAGTTCTGCTTAATTAATAACTTTACTATGAAGCAACAAACTAGGCAACAGACAGGTTGAGGTCATCATGGTCTGAGCAGGGACAAGAATATTAACTCCATGATTCATAATCAAACTTGTAACCACTACATGATCAAACTTGTAAACACATGAATTATATGATTGATAATGACAATTGTAAACTTTTGTAAGCAAGGCAATGATCTTAGCTTGCTTGCTTGATATGATTCTGAGACTATAAAAATAAATCTGAGCAACAGTCAGTCAACCTGCTCCTGCCTTTAACCCCTGTGTTGACTCAAATCATTTCACCGATTCTATCCCTCCTTACAGGTTCCAAGGACCCCTGGGAGGCTGGACCCCTGTACCTTATCAGCTCATTAACACCTATTTATCTTTGATTACAAGTTCTGTTACAACATCCAGAAAGCTAGGAATGAGAACCAAATAGTTTCCCAATCTTAACACTTTATATTTTACTTACCTACTATGATAGCCACCACTCTACTACACAGTCATTCTTCAGTTTTGTCCAAAACTTGATGATCACATTCAGGATTTTCTTGTCAAAGATACTGGAGTGCTTTGTTATTTCCTTCTCCAACTCATTTTACACATGAGGAACTGAGGCAAGCAGGCTTAAATGACTTACACAGGAAAAGTATGTATTAAGTGCCTAAGGCCAGATTTGAAATCACAAACATGACTCTTTCTGACTCCAGAACCTGTGTTCTTTTCATTGTGCCATCTAGTTGCCCCTTCCACCACCAGCACACAAGTTATACCAACTGCACCATCACCAATACCAGCACCACCAGCACTACCACTAAACTACTAATAATACTATTGATACTACAAATACTACTAGTACTATTACTATTACTACTGATGATGATGATGATGATTAATACCATTTTTTTCAGGCACTGTATTAAGTGCTTTATATACCTCATTCCTTTGGTACAAAAGAATCATTCAGTACTTGTTATATTGAATAGAATTTCTATAGCATTTTTTTCAAACTATCATAAATGAGTAACCTAGAAGCCTTAACTATTGGTTTGCATAGCAAAGGGGGTTAACCTTACTATAATTTTATTTAAAGTGAATTCTTTAGCAATTATCCTTTAATGGTTAAAATCCAAGTGTATATTTTTTCAAAATAATTTATTTTTGTTACCTAATTGCCTACTATTCAAAAGAGCTCCCTTAGCCAGTTACACTATAGCAAAGCATTTAAAGTATTTATTTGAGATTGTAATTATAAATATTTCTTTGTTACTATTAATCTGTTAGAAAGAACTAAAATAATCTAATCACTAGAATTAACGTTTGCCATAAACATTTTTTTATCATAAGAATTTTGGGTCAAATGCTACTGAAATTAAATAAAAAACAATGTATACTTTAGAAGGGTTTTACAGTCTAATAATTCAAACTGCAAATGTTACCCATAGGAAATTAAAAATGCATATAACCTGACTGTGAATAAATTAGAATTAAGCTTGGAACTCAGGCATTTTAGCAAAAAGGGAACTGAAAAGATGTATTACTAAATCTGAAATTCTATTATTCAAAATTTCAACTTTATTGACAAGTGAAACCTTGTAAACATTTTAATAAGCTATTTGAATTCAGCTTTAAAATCAAATGCCTTTTTTAATCTCCATTTACTAGTTATATCTTCTTCAGTAAAATTAACTTCTCTCTGCATAGCTATTTTTTCCTGTATAATTAAGAAGCCATTTTCACTATCCACAAGGTTTGTGTAAACCCATCAAGTTTCCCTTACCCTAATTGAAGAAAATGATCAAATACAAAGTTCTTGTTCCTTAACCAAATGGGAACATGAAAATGCCTCAGTTGAATCAAATTAATCAAAGGCATTCCAACTACAAATGAAAAGATATTGATCACTTTAGATTCTATTATGAGTCTCTGAATGAGATGTAAATGATTGAATAGGAAAATTTTTTCAGAATGACTGTGGTACTTGGTCACACATTAGGAAAATTCCTTTTTTTAATGGGATCTCCAGGGTAGAGCCAAGAATGGATGGCAGTGGAAAGCTTGGAAGCTCCCAGAGTTTTTCCTGAAACAACTTTAAATGAAGTCTCTTTACAGACCTTAAAGGTACAGATCTCACCAAAAAAATAGTGAAACAAGTTCTCAATTCAAGATATTGTAGAGGAACTTCAGTAAAGGTTTGCTTCTTCTGGGAAAAAGGGAAATATAACCCAGCATAAGCAGAAGAGGGAAAAGCCAGTGGGAAGCACTTAGTCACAGCACAGTTAAGGTCCAGCTCAGCAAATCAGCATATCAGAAGGCCAGCAGTGAAGGGCCCAACCCCAGCTCAGAAGATAAAGTTCAAGCCCTGGGTACACTAGGGCAATAGATAGGAGGAGTTTGGTAACAGACCTCTGCATACATAACACTTTGGCAAATGATTTGCCAGATTACCAACTCAAGGATAAAAAGTTTGGTACTTTATACTCCCTATATTTCAGGAGCAGAGCTCAACTATCAATAAGCAAAACAAAAAAGTGGCAACCATAGAAAGCTACTATTTTGATAGAGACAATGAAAATGTCATCTCAGAAGAAGAAAGTAGTGACAAAATGCCTACATGTGAGGCCTCAAAGGAGTTTATGAAGTGGTCTCAAATCCAAAAAGACCTCTAAGGCTCATAAAGGATTTTAAAAGCAGAGGAAAAAAAAGAAAAGAAAAAGAAAAATAGAGAAAAGAAATGAGAGCTATGTCGGTGAATTATGAAAGATTGGCTGAAGAAAACAACTCCTTTAAAAATAGAAACAAATGGAAAAAAAATGTAAATCAGCAAAAAAAATTGACTAAATGGAAAAGGAATATAATTCACTAAATTCACTAAAATATGAGACACCAAGATTCCATTTAAAAAGGTTAAAAAATAGAAGAAAATATATATATAAAGTACCTCTTTAAAAAATTGAGTGACCTGGAAAATATATCCAGGAGAGATAATATATGAATTATTGGTCTACCTGGAAGCCTTGAGTAGTTTAAAAAAAGGACCTGGAAAATACATTTGAGGAAATTATCATGGAAAACTGCCCTGCTATCCTAGAACAAGAAGGCACAATAGTCCTTGAAAGAATACACTGATCACCTCCAGAAAGAGATCCCATAATAAAAGCTCTAATGAATATTGAAGCCAAATTTCAGAATTCTCAGCTAAAGGAAAATATTCTGCAAGCAGTCAAAAAAAAAGCAGCAATTTAAAGACCAAGGAAGCACTGTCAGGATTATGCAGTATTTATCAACTTCAACATAAAAAGCTCAGAGGGCCTGGATATAATAATGCCCAGGAGGGCAAAGGACTTTGAATTATAAACAAGAATCAACTACCCTGAAAAATTCAGCAAATTCTTTTGGAGGAAAAGATAAATTTTCAATGAAACAAGAAATTTCAAAAATTTCTGATAAATAGATCAGAACTAATAAAAGAATTTGATCTTCAAATACAAGAATCAAGAAATATATAAAAAGGTAAACAAAAGGGGGATAAAGGAAGCTAATGCTTATGACTATTGAGTACTGTATTTCTCTTAGGATAGTTAAAAGAAACAGAGAAAAGGTATGGGTATACAGATTGACCATGAAAGTGATGAAACTTTAGTGCATTAGTATTATAGTTGGAGAGAGTGTATTTAGGGGATATGGGTATAAATGAATCATGAATTGATTTTGCTTTACACAATGCTTTAAGTCATGAGGAATGCATTTCTATAAAGAGTACAGGGATAGAGGGGTTGGTATAATTTGATGATATTTTATGACTCTTGAGAATTGTATTTCTAATGGGACAGAGAAGAGGCATGTATTTGGCTAGAGGAAATAAAATAACTAAATCATCCCAGTAAATCAAAAATAAAGAAATCATCAATAAACTCCCCAAGAAAATATTTCCAAGGCCAGAGGAAATTTGTACAAGTGAACTCTACTAAACATTCAAGGAACAATTAATTCCAATTGTATGCAAAGTATTTTTAAAAATAGTTCTGTTAAATTCCTTTTATGGCATCAATATGATCCTGATACCTAAACCAAAACTGGCAAAGAAATATATAGATCCATCTTTATAATAAATATTGATGAAAAAATTTTAAATAAAATTTCAACAAAGCGTTTGCAGTAAATTATTATTATTACAACACACATAGTCATAGGATTTATGCCAGGTGGGCAGGGATGCTTTAATATTAGGAAAACAATCAACATTATGGACCATATGAAGAATAAAATTAACGGAAATCATGTGATTATTTCAAAAAAAGCACCCATTCCTATTTAAGACACTAAAGAAAGAATAGGAATCAATGTAGTGTTTCTTAAAATAATAAGCAGTTTCCATCTGAAACCACCAGCAAGCATTATATATAATGGGAATAAACTAGCACCATTTCCAGTAAGATCAGGGGTGAAATTAGAATGCCCATTATCAACAATATTATTCAATATTTTTTTACAAATATTAACTTTAGGAATAAAAGAACAAAAGAAATGGAAGGAATTAATAGAGACAATGAGGAAACAATTATCTTTGCAGACACTATGATGGCATACTTAGGGAACCTTAGAAAATCAATTAAAAACTGCTTGAAACTAATTAACTTTAGCAAAATAGTAGGATATAAAATAAAATTACTTAAATCACCAACATGTCTATATATTACCAACAAAACCCAGCAACAAAAGAGAAAGAGAAATTCCATTTGAAATACTGTAGACAGCATAAAATATTTAGGAATCTACCTCCCAAGACAAGCCCAGAAACTATATGAACACCAGTTACAAAATACTTTTCACACAAATAAAGTCAGATCTAAACAACTGGAAAAATGTCAATTGCTCATGGCTAGGCCAAGCTAATTCCACCCAAATTACTGATTCAGTGCCATACCAATCAGACTACCAAAAAAACCTACTTTATAGAGCTAGAAAAAATAGTAACAAAATTCATCTGGAGCAACAGAAGGTCAAGAATATCAAGGGAATTGATGAAAATAAATGTAAAAGAAGGTGACCTAGCTGTACTAGATCTAAAACTGTATTATAAAGCATCAGTCATCAAAACTATTTGGCACTGGCTCAGAAATAAAGAAGTGGATCAGTGAAATAGGTGCAAAATAACCAGCAGTAAATGACTACAGTAATCTATTATCTGATAAGCTCAAAGACACTAGTTTCTGGGCTAAGAATTCACTATTTGATTAAAAAACTTCTAGAAAAATGGAAAAGATAGTATGGCAAAAACTAGAAATTGATCCACATCTCATAGCCTATACCAAAATAGAGTCAAAATGGTTACTTTAGTTAGACATAAAGAGTAATATCATAGATCAATTAAGAGAACAAGAAGCTATCCATCAGATCTATGCAGAAGGGAAAAGTTTATGACAAAACAAGAAATAGATAACATTATAAATTGTAAAATGGATGATTTTGACTATATTATATTAAAAGATTTTTGCACTAATAAAATCAATTTACCCAATATTAGGAGGAATTCAGAAAACTGGGAAACAATTTTCACAACTGGAATTTCTGATAAAGGACTCATTTCTAAAATATATAGATAGGGGTGGCTAGGTGGTGCAATAGATAGAGCACTGGCCTTGGAGTCAGGAGTACCTGAGTTCAAATTCAGCCTCAGACACTTAATAATTACCTAGCCATGTGGCCTTGGGCAAGACACTTAACCCCATTGCCTTGCAAAATATAATAATAATAATAATAATAATAATAATAATAATAATAAAATATATATAGATAGCTAAATCAAATTATACGATTACAAGTCATTCCCCAATTGATATAGTCAAAAGATATGAACAGTTTTCAGACAAGGAAATTAAAGCTATTTATAGTTAAATGAAAAAAGGTCCAAATCATTATTTATTAAAGAAATGAAAATTAAAACAACCTTTAAGTGCTACCTCATACCAATCAGATTGGTTAAGATGACAAAAATGTAAAATGATCAATGTTGGAGAGGATATGGGAAAACTGAGACATTAATGCATATTTGATGGAATTGTGAACTGATCCAGCCACTCTGGAGAGGAACTTGGTACTATCACCAAAGGGCAATAAAAGTGTACATAGCCTTTGACCCAACAATACCATTTCTAGGCATACTGAAAAAATTATTTTAAAAAGTCTCACATGTTCAAAAATATTTATAGCAGCACTTTTTATAGTGTCAACAAATTTGAAATTGAAGTTCTGTCATCAATTGGGGAATGGTTGAACATATAATGATATATGAATTCTATGGAGTACTATTCTGTAAGAGATCATGATTTGTTGAACTTTAGAAAGCATGGAAAGACTTACTTGAAAAGATTGAAGTTAGCAGAACCAAGAGAACATTGTACTCATTAAAAACATGAGATGATAAACTATGATGAATCCAACTCCTATCATCAGTTTAAAGATTAAGTACAATTCTGAGAGAACTTATAAGGACAATGACATCCACATGGCAGAGTAAAATGTCAAGAGTCTAAATGCATTCTATGTTCACTTTTTAAAAACATTTTATGTTTTTCCTTTCTTTCCAATTTCTTTCCTTTTATTTATAATTCATCTTTCACAACATGATTGATTTAGAAATATGTTAAACACAATTGTGAATGTGAAACTTTTACCAGATTGTTCTCCACCATGGGGAGAAGGGAAAAGAGGATGGTAGAAAACAGCAGAACTTACAAACTTGTAAAGGGATGAATATTAAAAACTATTTTCATGTAAGTAGAAAAATAAAACAAAATTTCAATAAAAATTAAAAAAAATAAATTTTAACAATATTCTTTTTAATTTTACAAAAGAAATTGTCATGTGCACCAAAAACATTAAAGAGAATACACAAAATAAATGAACAAATTTCATTTTCAAGAAAGCCTATAATAATAAATATTATACATTGTCTTCCAAATTATCCATCTTTTCTTTATTTCCTTGTATGTTTTCTTCTCTGTCATGCATGTTTTCCCCTCCCCCTTTCCCCAGGACAGCTATAATTAAGCATGGATATATATATAAATGAATATGTATACATATATATAAATACATTTCTACATATCCAGATACTTATACATAAATATATAGATATGTATACACAAACATATTAATATATATCAATATACTCTCCATATTCCATGTCATTTCTACTTTACCCTCCTATTTCTTAATCAACTACCCTTCAAGAAATCCCTCCCTTATACATTCTTCTATACATCCATTATTCTACATAGCCTTCTATATAGCCTCTTTTTCCTTTTCCCTTACTTTCTTATTCATTACCCTCTGTATTGCCTCCTCTTATTCATTTCTGAATTTAGAAAATTTTTATAGTCTTTATATATGTGTGTGTATTGTTTATTCTTAAATCCATTTTTATAAGAGTAGATTTCAGAAATATCAGTTCTCCATCATCTAATTCCTCTGTATCAATTCTTCCTCTCATACCTCATCTGTATAAAATGACATCTCTTTTTAAAAAATCTTTTCTTCTTCATTTTACTTTTAAGAATCCCATCCTACACAATTCTACCACAAACTTGCCTTCAAACTATCCAATTACTAATAACATTCTAGGACATATTGCTTCATTTCCACACATAACTAGTAAACAGTTTGTCCTTATTGTGTCTCTTGTAATTAGTCTTTGATGTTCACTTATATTTTTCTTGGTTCTTGTATAACAAATTTTCTATTAAGTTCATGTCTTTTTGCAACAAAATCCTGAACATTTGGCAGTTCATTGAAAGTTCTTTTTTCCCCCATTCAGGATTGTGCTTAACTCTGCTTGATAAGGTATTTTCAACTGCAAAATCAGTTCTTTTTGCTTTTCAATATGTAGTGTTTCAAGTCTTTAAAGTAGAAACTGCCAGATCTCATGTAATTCTAATTGTGATTCTGCCATATTTTAACTTCTTTTTTTTCTCATTGCTCTTATTGTTTTTCCCTAACTTGGAGGTTTTGAAATTTAGTTATGATATTCTTGTCCATTTTCTTCTTAGATTATTGGTGATTTTTTTCTTTCTCTACTTTCCTCTTTTGTTCTAACACTTCAGGACAATTTTCTTTAATTATTTCCTTTATTATTATAAGATTATTTTTTTTTTATCAAGGCTTTTAGATGGTCCAATTATACTTGTTTTCTCTTCTTGATCTGTTCTCCAAATTTGTTGTTTTTCTTGTGAGGTATTTCACTTTCTCTTTTTTTATTGTTTATATTGTTTAATTATTTTTTTGTATTCATTATTTCTCACAGACTTCCCCTTACCCAATTCCAATTCTCAATTTTTTTTCTTCCTTATAATTCTGGATCTTCTTCACCAGTTGGTTTAGTTTCTTTTCATATTTTTTATTTTTCTTGGATTGTTTTTATTTTCTTTTCTGTTTATACTCAGTCTCTCTGATTTTTAAAGTCTTCTTAACATTCCCCTATTAATTCTTTTTGGTCAGGTAGCCATTTTACATTACTCTTTTGCATTAGGAGAAGCTTTTTTTGCTTCAGCATCCTACTCTGATGAGGAACCCTGCTCTTCTCTATTCCTATATTAATCTTTCTCCTTTGCCTGTTCATTAAAAGAAGAAATTGGCAACTTTTTCTTATGTGTAGTAGGGCAGTGTCTCTGACCTCAGGACCTTTGTCCTCATTCTAACCTCTGCATTTCTTTTCCCCAGCTCAGCACACTGAGCTAAAAAATGATCTTACTTCCTGAGAACCCTCTAGTGGTTATAACCTTCAGTACTCCCCTCTGACCTGAAATCAAAATATAGAACTGAATTCTATTGTAAGTGTCCACAACCAGTAGTATCCCAGTGCCACTGTCTCTGCAGTAACCAAGAATGAACTAGTTTCTTCTTGCCCAGGACTGCTCCTTACCTGAACAACTGGGCCTGGAGTCCCTTATTGGGCAAAGGTTCCTCTCTTCCTCAGTTCAGACTCCTGAACTCCCTACATTGTCCCAAAGGTGGAAATTCCCGTGACTGAGGCAGAGGTTACCTCCCAACCTTGCTGCCCCTAGAGCTTGTCCTTTGCAATTTCAAGGAAATGGTCTGGAGGTGTTTGCATATCGCTCAGGCTAGGAATCTCATCAGGGATCTTTCTTCAGATTATCTCTGATTGTCCCAGAAAAAACACTATTCTGTCACACATTTTGTTTGTTTCTGCTGTTCAACTTTCACCCTGAGGTAATTTTTTTGAATTATTAGTGGAGGAATTCTGGAGAGCCTAGAATTTTCTGACCTACTCCACCATCTTCTCAGATTCCCCTTCTCTGGTTGTCTCAAAAAAGGTACTTTTTAAAAGGAATTTCTCCAATCCTCTATGACAATGAGAAAGAGATTTCCTAGTAAGATACAGCTGCTATTTACTCCTTTGCCCCATATGCTCTCTAAACTCAAACCCTACTTTTTCCTGGACTCTATGTGTACTTATGGAGAGAATATCACAGAAATTTCCAGGACAAGCCAAGGCAATAAGTGTTTTGTAACACCTTAGTAAATATCCCATAATTAGTTTTTACTAATTAAGTCTAGTTGACTAATTAACAAAATGTCAATATTCATGGCAGGAAGCACATCACTTAGAGTTTTTGAACTATATGGCCTCGGTAAAAACTCTGATGCCCTTCTGGGGTTACCCCCCAAATTCAGAAAATGAAGAGTATTAGCTCTTCCCAGTGGGAGCTTAATTCATCAGTACAAGTAGGACTTTACATAATCAGATGAACTACATATATATAATATATATAATACATATTCATATATATAATATATATGTGCATCACTAGCATGTCATTTCTTTAAATGCACACTCATTGATCATTCCTTAAGTCAAAAGAAAATTGGAAATGTTCTGTCCTTTCAAAAAATAACAAATTAGAGCTTTTTTGTATAGACCAGAGTTTTTAGATCATAATAATTTGTTGAACAATTAAATGATGAATAATTTGATTAAAGTTTGGGCAAAAAATTAAAGCTCTTTTGAGTGCAAAAGATATGAAAAGGAATATGAAGATTTTTTTATTCTAACAACTCTTCTCCCCACTCTATTTTTGCTTATGAACCATTATGGTTATATGCAGTCTGAATAGATTCAGCTGTGGTTACAAATATAGATACTATGTAGACAACAGACGGAAGATATGTCATTGTGACAAATCTGTTCTGGTGTTATTAGGTCATTATTATATGTTTCATTAGGTAAACTTATGGATAACAGAAACTTTTCTAGCACTTCAGTTTGTGACATTTAAGAAAAAAAATCATTCCTTCTTCACCATAATTTCTAAAATACTCTTTAAAAGAATACTAAAAGATTTCTATGCTTTAAAAATTCAATATACTAAGTTCTACATGTTGTTTCTTTTAATTGATATTTTATTTTTCCAAATGCAAGTTATGAAAGTTTTTTTAATATTCATTCATATGCATATATATTTTTTTAATTTACAAAATTTATTTGCCCCCCTTCCTTCCCTCCCCCACTTCATCAGCCAACAGTCAGGTGAACATTGTACATTTTTGATAACTGTGTTTACAGATTAGTCATTTTCAGTATGAGGAATTAAGATTAAGGGGAAGAGATACATAACAGATAATTTCTATAAAGTTTTCATCAGATTCTAAAGGTTTTTGTTTCGTTTTGTTTTGTTTTTGTTCCTCTGGATGGGGATAACACTGTCCTTAGCTGGTATAATATGGTTGTCCTAGCTCTCTGAACTCCTGAGAGGAGCTGATTCCATTAAAGTTGATCATCTCACAATATTGTTAATGTCTACTTTGTTCTCTTGGTTCTGCTACACTCAACATCAGATCCTGTAACTCATTTCATGCTTCTCTAGAGTCTAACCATTTATGATTTCTTATAGAACAATACTATTCAATAGTATTAATGTATCATAACTTGTTTAGCCATTCCTCAATTGATGGGCAACCTATTAAGTTTAGATGATAATTACTGGTGTATATTTAGGAAACCTCTGCCATAATTCATATCCTTCAAGAAAATTATTAAGGAATGAAGTGTTGGGGGGCCTGTGAACCTTTAGAAATGTTGCCAATTCAAATCTGAATATAGATAGATATAAATACAGAAAAATAGGTCTAGATCATAGAGATATCTATAGAACTCTATAGATAGATAATTAGATGATAGATATAGACAGATGATAGATAGATGGATAGATAGATGGGTGGTAGATAGAAATAGTTGAAACAGCAGAATCTTGATTCTTTACTCATTTTTTATGAAAAAAGTACAGAGCATAATTTTCAAGGAAAACTTTAATTTCATGATCTAGTAATCTTACCTCAAAACTGCAAATGAATAAGATAGGTTAAATTATTACTCAAATGGGGCAGCTAGATGGCGTAGTGGATAGAGCACCAGCCCTGGAGTCAGGAGTACCTGAGTTCAAATCTGGTCTCAGACACTTAATAATTACCTAGCTGTGTGGCCTTGGGCAAGTCACTTAACCCCATTGCCTTGCAAAAAAAACCTATTACTTAAATGATGAATAATATTCCCAGTGAATGTACATAGATTTAATACTATCAATCATTTGATTCAAGAAGAATTATTATCATCATTTAATGTCACCAAGATTTAAGAAAGATTTGCTTTTCAGTACTGATAAATTTAACAGGATCATAGATTTAGAGTTGGGACTTTAGAGGTTATCCTGGTCCTCACTTGAAAATGAAGAAACTCAAGGCATTAAGCTCATTTCTAAAAGGCTAATTGGCATCATTTTCTTAATGTCAAAGTCTGCTTCAAGAATGAAGGATAGGGGGGTGGAGCCAAGATGTCGACAAGAAGGGATTGAGTCTTAGTAGCTCTCTGATAAAACTCATAAGCTAAGGACTCTAACTTAACTTTCAAGAGGCAGAACCCACAAAGGGACCCAGTGAGGCAGTTCTCCTACTCAAGGTAACCTGGAAAAGAGCAGAAAGGCTCTGCTCCCTGGGGTCGGTGTGGTGGCCCGCCAGAGGGGTGGCCCGCCAGAGCCAAAGAACTTCAGTCTCCCGGAGGCAGCCCCAGGGGGCTGGGAGCCTTGGCACACAGCAGTGGGGGCATCTCCTGAGCTGCACGCAGGGGAGCACCAGGCACAAAGTGGGGGAACAGTGGGGTACCACGGCCAGAGCAAGCACTTGGAGCCCAGCCCTCAGGGCACACAGCTAGCAGCTTTGTCTTTCTGCAGCCCAGACCTGGAAAGGGAAGCAGACAGAGCCAGTAAGCAAGAGCCACCAGGGCATGAGCCCATTGAGCTGAGGGAGGGGAGTGAAGACAGACTGCTTGGCTCTGTCTTCTGCCTCTGGAACAGGACTCTGGGGCTCTGACCACATTTAGATCCTGATTGCAGTCTAGGCCCCCACATAGAACAAAGGGCCCCCCAACCTGGGCCCCGTGGCAGAGGGGGGTGCTTATGGTCAGTCACAGACCAGGAGAGAGGACAGAGCCTCACACACTGAGATCCTCGTGGGAGTGTCCCAAAATCTCAGGAAGCACCTCCAAACCAGGCCCAGTCTGGGAAAATGAGCAAGCAGAGAAATACGAGGAAGACTATTGAGAAATATTTTGCAAATGAGCCCAAATACTCTGTCTGAAGATGAGGAAGCACAAGCTCCTGCATCTAAAGACTCCAAGAAAAACAGAAATTGGGCTCAGGCTATGACAGAGCTCAAAAAAGACTTTGAAAATCAAATGAGGGAGTTGGAAGAAAAACTGGGAAAAGAAAGGAGAGAGATGCAGGAAAAACATGAAAATGAAGTCAGCAGCTTAGTCAAGGAAATCCAAAAAAATGCTGAAGAAAATAGCATGCTAAAAACCAGCTTAGGTCAAATGGATAAAACAGTTCAAAAACTTATTGAGGAGAAGAATGCTTTAAAAAGCAAAATTAGCCAGATGGAAAAAGAGATAAGAAAACTCTCTGAGGAGAACAAATCCTTCAGACAAAGGATAGAATTCAGGGAGATTGGTGAATTTACCAGAAATCAGGAATCAATACTTCAAAACCAAAAAAATGAAAAATTAGAAGAAAATGTGAAATATCACATTGAAAAAACAACTGATATGGAAAACAGACTTAGAAAAGATAATTTAAAAATTATTGGAATACCTGAAAGTCATGATCAGGAAAAGAGCCTTGATGTCATTTTCAAAGAATTACTACAGGAAAATTGCCCTGATATTCTAGAAGCAGAGGGCAAAATAGAAATGGAGAGAATCCACTGATTCCCCTGAGAAAGAGATCCCAAAAAATCCACCCCTAGGAATATTATAGCTAAGTTCCAGAACTCCCAAGTCAAAGAGAAAATATTACAAGCAGCCAGAAGTACACAGTTCAAATATCGTGGAACTGCAGTCAGGATCACACAGGACTTAGCAGCAACTGCATTGGAAGTTGGTAGGGCTTGGAATACAATATACCAGAAGGCAAAAGAGTTTAGAATACAGCCAAGAATGAACTACCCAGCAAGGCTGAATGTCCTCTTCCAGGGAAAAAGATGGACATTCAATAAGCCAGGGGAATTTCAAAAGTTCCTTTTGGAATGCTCAGAGCTGAACAAAAGGTTTGATCTTCAGATACAGGACTCAGGTGAAACATGGAGATTGGAGGAGAGGGGCCAAATATGAGGGACTTAATGAGGATGAACTGCATGTATAGAAAAATGACACTGATAATACTCATATGAACCTTCTCAGCTAATAGAGCAGGTAGAGGGAGCTTTTATAGTTGAAGCACAGGAGAAAGCTGAATTCGAAGATAAAATATGGTGTAAAAATGGAGTCAATAGAAAAAAAGGGAAATGGAATGGGAGAAAAAAAAATGAGAGGGGGAATAGTCCAAGATATTTCACATAATAAGATTTTTTTTTCCATTACAATGAGCTATTGCAATGATATGGAAGGGGGGAGGCAAGGGGGAATGAGGGAACCTTTGCTCTCATCAGAGATGGCTAGGAGAGGAAACAGCAAATATACTCAATGGGGTATAGACATCTGGAGTAAGAAGGAGGGGGGAGCTGGGGGAAGGGGTGGGTATGTGAATAAAGGAGGAGAGGATGGACCATGGGGGGACAGTAGTCAGATATAACACATTTTCTTTTTTACTTCTTGCAAGGGGCTGGGATTTGAAAGCCTGCCGAGGACCATAGGACCAGGTAGATTCTGGGCCTAAGGGATGATATGGGGGCTCAGGGCTTCTTGGCCCCAGGACCAGGGATCTGTCTGCTGAACCACTCAGCGACCCTACAGCAGAGTCAGAGTGAAAGGAGAGAGAAAATATAGTACATGGTAGTGGAGAAATAAGAAAGGAGGGAGTTGCGATCAGCAAAGGCAACGTTGGAAAAATATGGAAGTAACTTTTGTGATGGACTTATGATAAAGGATGTGATCCACCCGTGACAGAGTTGTTGGTGTTGGAACAAAGACTGAAGCACATTTTTTGTTGTTATTATTTGGGGGAGGGTGCAGGGCAAGTGGGGCTGGGTGGCCTGCCTGGGGCCACATAGCAGAGTGATCTTTGGGTGTCTGGGGCCGGATTTGAACTCAGATGTTCCTGGCTGAAGGGCCAATGCTCTGTCTGCCACCCAGCCACCCCTACTATTATTACTATTTTATTTTATTTTGGGTCTTTTTTTTTTTTCTTCTTTTTGGTTTTTGCAGGGCAGTGGGGATCAGGTGGCTTGCATGTCACATGACTGGGTGATCGTTGGGTTTATGAGGCTGGATATGGACTCGGGTGCTCGTGGCTCCAGGGCTGGTGCTTCGTCCATTGTGCCACCTGGCCATACCTACAATTATTACTATTATTTTTTTTAATTTTAATTTTTTTCTCTCCCATTTACTTTTTTCACCCAAGCAAGTCTATCTATATTCATGGGGGAGGGGTATTTTGTTTACTTGTAAACAAGAATATTTTATTAATGTAAAAAACATTTGTACAAAATGAGAATAAAAAATAAATTAAAAATAAATAAAAATTAAAAAAGAGGGCCAATGAATAAAAAAAAAAGAATGAAGGATAACTTTTGGCACCCAGCTCATTGATATTGAAGATACAACTTCTTTCAGTCATCTCGAATCTGTATTCATCTGACACTGGCAGCCACCCCACAACATGAAGACCAAGCCTCTGCCTTCATTGCATGCCACCCAAGTTTAATACTAATGAAATCAAAGTTGTTTTTTTAAGGTTCATTGGTAGTAAAGCTGGTAGCAATCAGTCCCCAAAATTAGTCCCTTGGGTTTGTCTCCCCCAAATTTTGGTGATGGCACTTCCAAGACAACTAGAAAGAGCTAAATATTACATTGAACATTCAGAACAGACAAGCCCAGACTGTGGCATTACCTTCTGCCTCAGTCTTTTTCATCAAATTCTAAAGGGACCTCCTTGGGACAGAAAGAAGCAGAAAAATATTAAACACAGTGGGACATCATTTTCGATGAGACTGTCAACATTACTCGATAGATGAAACACTGATCCTTGGCCAGAGAACTCTCTGGGGCAGCTGGGTGGTCCAGTAGATAGTGCACTGGCACTGGAGTCAGGAGGACCTGAGTTCAAATGCAGCCTCAGATACTTAATAATTACTTAGCTGTGTGATCTTAGACAAGTCACTTAACTCCATAGCCTTGCAAAAACCAAAAAGAAGAAGATGACTAAGAGGAAGAAGAAGATAAGAAGATGACGATGACAATGACAACGAAGAAGAAGAAGAAGAAGAAGAAGAAGAAGAAGAAGAAGAAGAAGAAGATGAAGATGAAGATGAAGATGAAGAAGAAGAGAGAGAACTTTCTGGAACTATAAAAGAGAATACTTTGAACATACCAGTCTATGGGCAGCAACACTGATGACAGCCATTCTCATGATATTATTAATGACATTAATAGTGATACTGTGGAAAGCCCAGCAAATTAAGAGCTACAAAGGAGCCTATTGCAACAAATTAACATTTGACAACAGAAAAAATAGAACAATCTATGAGTAATATGAGCTGCCCCATTAGGGACCCAATTGACCAGTTACAGTTGTGTAATGCAGCTTCTTCCTTCCTTCTTCTCCTCCTTCCTCCTTCCTCTTTTCCCTCCTTCCTTTCTTCCTTTTCTTTTCCTCTCCTCTCCTCCTTCCTACCCTTACTTGAGGATACTATGACAAAAGGAATGTATATTTTGCTCACTAAAATCTCACAAGATATCTTGGGATTTATTGGATAGATTTCTTTATTTATTAAGGGCTATTCCTTAAACCCAAATCACAACTGTGGTCCTCAATGATCCCTAAAAACATTGACTCTCATTGACTGGCCAACAATAGATCCCAACCAATTCCTACTTGCTTATTACTTGAACCCTCATAGCTCAAATTAGCAATTGTTTCTGTTTTGACCAAAAACCTGAGGGTCTTCCCCTCCCAAATTGATTATTTTGGCTCGGTAAAATAAACCATTCTTTTTCTCATTTCTTATTTATCCTTAATCACTGAATGGGCATTATCTTAAATAGACCTGGGAAAGACCTTGGCTTAAAAAAGACCAAGGTCACCTCCAATAACTGATTTATATCTTTCCATTGGACCCAGATGACTCTAGAGGAGAAAGTGAGACAGGAACTTCTCAAATTCCCTTTGTTTACTTAAATCCATTTCACTTGCAAGTCATGGTTTTACCTTCCAGATGTCATGATCCTCTTCAAGAGTGAAGGACAAGGGGCAGCTAGGTGGTGCAGTGGTTATAGCACCAGCCTTGGAGTCAGGAGTACCTGGGTTCAAATTCGACATCAGACACTTAATAATTACCTACCCGTGTGGCCTTGGGCAAGCCACTTAACCCCATTTGCCTTGAAAAAATCTAAAAAAATAAGAATGAAGGACAGACAATTATAATAGGCTACACAGATGAATCTTTAATAGGATTCACCTGACATGGAAGCACCCATGAGGAAACTTGCCTGGGCAGGTCCAGATATCTAACTCTTGAATTTAGTAAGATAATACTGATGATAGGTAATTGGTTTTTTCTAAGTGATAAATCTCACAGACCATTGAACCCCAAAGGTAAGAAAGGGTTAAATTTTAATTCAAAGGTTGCACAAACAGTTTACATTTAACCACCAAGAAATTCGAAGGTTATGTCATTTGAGAAAAAAGCAAAATAGTGAATTTCAATGGAAGGAAGAAGAGGGTGGGAGAATTTGGAGAATTATATTCCCCCAAAATGAAATGGCCGGTGATAAGTAATAGAGAAGGGCAAAAGTGTAGGAGAGTTGAAAGTGAGCAGGCAGGGAATAAATAGTAATGAATGGTAATCGGGGAGGTGATGTCTCTCCCTCAGAGCTGGCTACCTTCCATAGCTCAACTGAGCTTTTAAGGGGGACATGGGGGGCTGGTTGAGATGCTGATGAGGGCCAGGGACATGTAGCTGAGAGAATAGAGATGAGGTAATGAAAACTATGTAGATATAGGGTAGTAGGGCAAAAGTTTCTTTCAGACTAAGACAGGGATCCATTGTTTTGTCTTTTGCTTGGGAGGGACAAGATACTTTACTAAAAGTTGACCTCTCTCATATCTTGGGAAGGGGGTGGGGTTGAAAGGGGGTACCCAAGGGTTGGAGAGATAGATAATCAGTACAGAGGGTACAGATTAATAACTGTAAAACATTTCTGTCCTATATATTCCCTACTTCTTTCCCATTTAAACAATTTAGGATCAAATTCATTTGGTAGTTGGAATGAAGGCTCTTTTCTTCTGAAGCTTCTTCCATACTTCTAAGCTGAAAAGGGAACATAGGCAGGATCCAAGGGGCACTGGCTCCCAGATTCCAGTACAGGACAATATTCTGCTTGGACCACTAGAAAGAGATATATCAGTTTTAATCTGGAGGAAATAAACCTCACAAGAAAGATTAAACTCTGACTCCTAGGGGATAAGTAAAGAGAAAAGCAAGGGGTTCCAAAGAGAAGGACTTGAAAAACAGCAATACAGGAGAATATAGGAAATAAAAATCATATCCTATGATCCCAGTAAAGATTGGATCATTTGGCAATTGTACGTTTGTGACCCATCCAATCTAGGTCTCCTCCAGCTCAGATTAGTTAGAGAGATATTGGTCCCTAGGAAAAAGGATATCTTAACACAAATTCTTCTTAAGAGATAATCAGGCCCCTTATTAGAAAAAATAATTTGGGAACCTCATATACAGGATATCCACAACTCTATTTGGTCAATCATCATGCATATATATACAGAAAACCCAGTTTTTTATACTAGATATTATTCATTTTCAAACTAATTTACACTCCAAGAATGAATTTATACTAATAAATTAATTTCAGAATACTTTAATAGGAATATAGATTCTAATGTAAAATTCATGAAGGTTGCCAGTTCAATTTGAGTTGTAACCAAAGGCTTAGAGATAGCATAAACAAACACATTGGATAATCACTTTAGAACAGCACAGTAAGTGATATGCAAAATTTTTTTAGCCTTTATTTAAAATGAACAAAGACCCCTGTATTTAAAAAGATAGATCTTTTAAGACAGGTTTAAAAAAGACCACAAGTCATCCTTCTGATATAACTTATTATGTTGATATTTCCTTCCTTTAAAAAGACTTCTTATTTTATTCTCATGTCACAAATCTTTATCATTTGCCTAAATATCTCCATAGAATTGTGACAAGCTAAAGAATCTCAATTAACATGGGAATATGTAGCTAATAATAGAAGTCAAACCTAAACACTTTGCTAGCTTTTAAGAATTTAGAGGTCAAATGTGTCGCACTCTTATACCTGATTAAATTTTTTTTAAATTAATGATCACCTGATCTGATTATAGTAATTTGCTATAAAGACCTTGCAGGGACATAAAAGTATATGCTCTTTAATATGTTTACATATCTATTCTAGGTAGTAGTGATATAAACCTTCCATTGCAATGAACCAAGTTTCAGGTCCACCAGATAAGAAATTGTATCCAGTTAAGAGAAATGGTGGTTCCCTCAATGGAATTTTCTCATGAGTATTCCACCTGCAGTAATGCATGTCAAACCTCATAGGGTAACTGGCATCACTGGGACAGTGGTATCCCTTTGATTAACATATCTGATGTCAGACACAGACCAAATTAGTTAGGAGGACTTCATAGCAATTTCTTAAACTCAGAACTTCAGGTGGATTCAACTATAAGAATCAAAATATGCTATGTGGGGATTATAATCAATATCAGCAAAGAGATTCAGAGAAAAACCACTGCTAATTCCATAGATCTTGTGCATTTACATGTACATAAGAATTGCTTTAAATGAAATATAATAAATATAATATATTTATATATAATAAACAAAAACTTGAGATGTAAAAATAGAATAATTCTAATTTGCATATAGAACTAGTCTTTATAAAAATAATTTTTATAATAGAATAAGATAAGTTATTATCAGTTATGTTTAAAATAGACATAAATATAAAGTATTGATTTTAGAACCTTACTAAATAATTAGAACATACATCTTAAGTGATTTTAAAATTTCAACAAGTGTTACCAATTTCAAATGTAACAAAACAGTCATAAGAGTCATAAGAACAAATGAGATTTTCAAATAAGGGAACACATGAACTATTATATTTCATTAAATATAATGTTTTCATATGTTTTTTCTTAGAACAACAGTCTAAACAAGCATAGAGGTTTTCTTAATTTTAACTTTTTTAAGCATAATGCTTTATATATTGTTTTATAAATTTATTTCTACTCAAATATGCCCATCAGTCTCAAAAAAGATTCTTCAGGAATTTGAATTGCATACATGTGATAAATTCAACAGTAACATAATTCTTACCAATGTTATGGAAATGGCAACAAATTCAAAGGAAGAATAGCAAAGATCATTTCTACTGTCCGTAATTTAGATGCTTTTATCAAGTAACAAAATATTTCACAAATAGTAAATTCTTACTTTTAATACTTTGAAAAATAGATATGGGGTAATATCACCCATTTTAAAAGTTTCAAATAGATTCATTTCCCCCCACTTTATCATATGTCAAATAACAGATATTATGTTATTCTAGTGATGCAGGGAAATGTAGAGAATTATGAATGTAGCTTTAATGCTGCTAAAATCTTGTTAATTGAAGGGTTGTTTGCTTCTGAGATGTAAACTGACACCGTGTTGATTGTATCCTATCTCCCATTGACACTACTGTTTTGTATCTTGTCCTCCATTTTCCCCTTCACCTAACTTTGGCCTTAGATGCCGGAGTGACAGGAAATAACATGTTGAATTTAGGGATCAAGCACCTTGGGACGGGAAGGAGGAATACTTATTTTGCCATTGGAAGATAACTGGCCCAAGACGTAAGAAGATTAAGTACAACAACTTCTGCACTTTTTCTCTTTTTCCTCTTCTTCCTCTTCTAAAAATTCAAGCAGGATGGGTTTTTCTAATGTTCTTTCTTAGGTCCATGTGGAACACCATGGGCATTCCCCAGGTCACGTGGCCAGATTAAGTCAATTATCATGGTTGCCTGCCTGCCTCTCTCTCTCTCTCTCTCTCTCTCTCTCTCTCTCTCTCTCTCTCTCTCTTTGTTCTAGTCTATTTTTATTTATTTCTGAGAAATTTTCATCTGTATATTTGTAATATTTTGCCATAATAAAATCCTGAGCACTTTTAACATTCCCAGAGAGCGTGCAAATTCCTTTGCCTTTTCAATGGCCTTAATGTCTTTGATTAATTAATGGCCTTAATGTCTTTAATTTCTAAATCTTTAATAATCAGCATCACTAGTATATGTAAACACCAGTTCTTTCAAATGTAGACAATTAGTCTTAAGTTACCATACTTCAGAAACAAGTGTCACTAAGTAAGGCAAAGATTGCACACTTTTACACTGTTATACAGTTTTCAATTAGGAATAAAAAAGCCAATAGCCTATTCTCAATTCTCCAGGTCAGAGGAGACTCACAAGGGATAAGCAACAAACATAGACTTCTAATATAAAGTTCTTTGGGTTCATGTTAATTGAGAGCAGACGTTTTTGAGAATGAAGGATAAACATCAACTATTAACACATGTTATGGTGATTTATAGATTGTTATTATTTAATCATTTCTCCAAATTCAGCCTATCGTGATCCCATTTGGAATTTTCTTGGCAAAGGTACTGGAGTAGTTTGTCAATTTCTTCTCTAGCCCATTTCATATAAGATGAAACTGAGGCAAACAGGTTTAAATGCCTTGCCTAGAGTCACACAGTTAGTAAATACTTGAGGTCAGATTTGAGCTCAGATCTTTCTGAATCCAAGCTTGTTCTCAACTCACTATGCCACCTAGTTGTGCTACCCTTGAACACTATCACACAATTTTTGATGTTGCAATTCATAACCAATCATTTGGTATTATCGGATCTCCCTATTTCTTCAATTTAGCATATCTGAGACCATAAGTCTCTATACTATTAAACTGATGATGAAAATGCAACTGGAAGTACTAATCTTTTTTTTAAATTTTATTTACTTAGGGAATGAGGTTAAGTGACTTACGCAAGGTCTCACAGCTAAATAATCATTAAGTGTCTGATTCCTAATTTGAATTCAGGTCCTCCTGACACCAGGGCTGCTGCTCTATCCACTGAGCAACCTAGTTGTCCCTGGAAGTACAAATCTTAAGAGGTTCTTGCCTCATCTCAAGTCTTTCCAGTCTACAGAGCAGGCATTTAGAATTTGAGAGACTGATGAGCTGACCCCACAGTAGCAGAGGTTCTTGCTTTCCACTGTCTTCTACCTTAGGAATTGGTCTCATTCCCAAATATCTGACCTCACTAGATGGGGGATTTAGACAGGGCACCTTCATTTTCTCATATTCATTTTCTCACTTATAAATTTTTACTTATTTTCCTGGGAATTATGCTAATTATTATAAAAGTTACCATTCTTAAATTAAATAGAGTCATTGGAGAAATCCTCTTCATTCACCACATATCTTGTTTAAAGCTTAGAGACCAGACTGGTGACAAACTTCTCCCAATTTCTCTTGGTCATTAAAGTCAATTTGAATGTTAAGGGCTATGATTCAGAGAAGTTAGATTTACATGGGAAAACATGTGGATTGTACAATAAAAGGAGATTTACCAGGCATTAAAAGTAGCATTCAAGAAAATCACATAAGGTCATGTGTCACCAAAAAAAAAGTCATTATCCCATGCTTCCTTCAATGTCATAAAAGTTGAACAAATTTACTTAAGCAGAGTCAAGTCTCATAGATCTTCTAAGATTCAGGGGGTGGGGTGGGGGGATTGAGGGGGAACTGAACATCTGACTTACAGGTTGCCAAGGCAACCATAGGCAGGACTTGAAATTCAATAAATTTAACAGCTTTTGGGGGGTATGGAATTAATTAAATGTTCCACCTAGTCTATTCCACTGATCTGCCACTCTATTTCTTAGCTAATACCAGAGAGTTCTGATGACTGAAGCTTTATGATAGAATTTATAATATAATTTTAGATCTGGTAGGCCTAAGCCACCTTCTTTTGCACTTTTTTCATTGAATCCCTTGAATGATATTAGAATTATCCAAATGGCCATGGCAGAAAAAATGTTCCCCTCCCCAACACTAAGGGGACAAACATTTTAAACTTTTTTATTTTTTAAAAAAAGATTTTATTTATTTTGAGTTTTACAATATCCCCCCCATACTTGCTTCCCTTCTGCCACCCCACACACAAGGCAGTCTGTTAGTCTTTACATTGTTTTCATGGTATATATTGATTTAAGTTGAATGTGATGACAGAGAAATCATGTCCTTAAGGAAGAAAAATAAAGTATAAGAGATTGCAAAATTTCATAAGTTAACAGGGTTTTTTCTCCTAAATTGAAGGTAATCATCTTTGGACTTTGTTCAAACTCCACAATTCTTTCTCTGGAAACAGACGCTATTCTCCATCACAGATAGCCTAAAATTGTACCTGATTGTTGCTCTGATGGAATGAGCAAGTCCATCAAAGTTGTTTATCACCTCCATGTTGCTGTTAGGGTATACAATGTTTTTATGGTTCTGCTCATATCACTCAACATCAGTTGATGCAAATTCTTCCAGGTTTCCCTGAATTCTAAAGGTTTCTAAAGGAATGATAGAGCTCAATGACAAACATATAACACAGTTTAAGCCATTCCCCAAGTGAAGGATATTCACTTGATTTCCAATTCTTTGCCACCACAAACAGGGCTGCTATGAATATTTTTGTACAAGTGATATTTTTACCCTTTTTCATAATCTAAGAGTATGTACATTTTTGTTGCCCTTTGGGCATAATTCAAAAGTACACTCCAGAAAAGTTGAGTGAGTTCACAGCTCCAACAACAATGTATTAGTGTCCCAGATTTCCCACATCAAACATTGATCATTGTTTTTTTCTGGTCATATTGGCCTGTCTGAGTGGTGTAAAGTGGTACCTCAGAGATTCTTTAATTTACTTTTCTCTAATAAGTAGTGATTTAAAGGAATTTTTCATATGACCATGGATCGCTTTTATTTTCTCATTTGTAAATTATCTTTGCATATTCTTTGCCCATTTGACAATTGAGGAATGGCTTGTTATATTTGAAAATTTGACTCAGTTCTCTGTATATTTTAGAAATGTACCCTTTGTCAGAAATACTAGTTGTGAAAATAGTTTCCCAATTTAATACATTTGTTTTGATCTTGGTTGCAGTGGACAATTGTACAAAAGCTTTTTAATTTAATGTAATCAAAATTGTCTAGTTTGTTTTTAATGATGTTCTCCATCTCTTCCTTGGTCATAAACTGCTTCCCTTTCCATAGATGTAACAGGTATACTACTCCTTGATCTGCTGGCTTGCTTATAATAATATTTTTTATGTCTAAATCTTGTATCCATTTTGATCTTATCTTGGTATAGGGTGTGAGGTATTGGTCTAATCCAAGTTTGTTCCATACTAACTTCCAGTTTTCCCAATAGCTTTTATCAAAAAGAGAGTTTCTAACCCAAAAGATGGACTCTTTGTGTTTATCAAACAGAAGATTACAATCATAATTTCCTGCTATTGCACCTAGTCTATTCCACTGATCCATCACTCTATTTCTTAGCTAATACCAGAGAGTTTTGATGACTGAAGTTTTATAATATAATTTTAGATCTGGTAGGCCTAAGCCACCTTCTTTTGCACTTTTTTCATTGAATACCTGGAAATTCTTGATGTTTATTTCTGCATATGAATTTAAATACATTTTTTATAACTCATTAAAGTAATATTTTTGGAATTTTGATTGGTAAGGCACTAAACAAGTAATTTAGTTTTAGTAGAATTGTCATTTTTATTATATTAGCTCAACCTATTCATGAACAGATGATGTTTGCCCAGTTATTCAAATTTCATTTTACTTGAGTGAGAAATGTTTTGTAATTGTTTTCAAAAAGTTTTTTGAGTCTGCCTTGGCAGATAGACTCCCAAGTACTTTATATTGTCTGAGATTACTTTGAATAGGATCTCTCTTTCTAGCTCTTTCTGTTGTATCTTTCTAGTCATATATAGAAATGTTGAGGATTTGTGGATTTATTTTATATCCTGCAACTTTGCTAGAGTTGCTAATTATTTCTAGTAGTTTTTTAGGTGACATTTTGTTATTCACTAGGTATACCAACATGTCAACTGCAAAAAGTGAAAATTCTCTCTTCTTTCCCAGTTCTAATTCCTTCAATTCCTTTTTCTTCTGTTATTGCTGAAGCTAACATTTCTTTTTTTTTAGGTTTTTTTTTGTTTTGTTTTGTTTTTGCAAGGCAATGAGGTTAAGTGGCTTGCCCAAGGCCACACAGCTAGGTAATTAAGTGTCTGAGGCCTCATTTGAACTCAGGTTCTCCTGAGTCCAGGGCCAGTGCTCTATCCAATGTGCCACCTAGCAGTACATGAAGCTAACATTTCTAATAATATATTGAATAGTAATGGTGATAATGGGCATCCTTGTTTCATCCCTTATCTTATTAGGAGTGCCTCTAGCCTATACCTTTTGCATATAATCCTTGTTGATGGCTTCAGATAAATACTGTTTATTATTCTAAGGAAAAATACATTTAGTCTTACACTCTCTTATGTTCATAGTAGGAATGGGTGCTGTATTTTTTCAAAAGGTTTTTCAGCATCTATTGATATATTCATATGATTTCTGATAGGTTTATCATTGATATAATTAATTATACTAAAAATTTTCCTAATATTGAACCAACCCTGCATTCCTGGCATAAATTCTACTTGGACATAATGTTATTTCCTAGTGATAACTTCTTGTAATTACTTTGTTAATATTTTATTTAAGATTTTTGCATCTATATTCATTAGGGAGATAGGTCTATAATGTTTTCTCTGATTTAAGTTTTCCTGGTTAAGGTATCAGCACCATATTGGTGTCATAGAAAGAGTTAGGCAGAGTTCTGTATCCACCTATTTTTCTAAAGAGTTTATATAGAATTGGATCCAAATGAACAATTGTTCCTTAAATATTAGATAGAATTCACTTGGGAATCCATCTGGCCCTGGAAATTTTTTTCTTAGGAAGTTCAATAATGGTTTGTTGAATTTCTTCTTCTGAGATAGGGTTTTTTAGGTTTTTAATTTCCTCTTTATTTAATCTGGGCAATTTATATTTTTGTAAATGGTCATCCATTTCACTTAGATCATCAAATTTATTGGCATAGAATTGGGCAAAATGATTCTTAATTATTACTTTAATTTCTTCCTCATTGGTGGTGAGTTTACCTTTTTCATTAATGATACTAGCAATTTGTTTTTTTAATCAAATTGACCAGATGTTTATCAATTTTATTGTTCTTTTTTTATAAAACTAGCTCTTGTATTTATTTATTAGTTCAATATTTTTCTTTATTTCAGTTTTATTAATTTCTCCTTTAATTTTCAGAATTTCTAATTTGGTATTTCATTGAGGACTTTTAGTTGTTCTTTCTCTAATTTTTAGTTGCATATTTAGTTCATTAATTTCCTCTTTATCTAATTTATTCATGTAAGCATTTAAAGATATAATATATCCCCTGATAGTTACCATGAGTGTGTCCCATAGTTTTTGGTAGGTTGTTTCATTATTGATATAGTCTAGGATGAAATAATTAATTCTTTCTATAATTTGTTGCTTGATCCACTCATTCTTTTAAATGAGGTTATTTAGTTTCCAAGTAGTTCTGGGTGTATTTCTCCCTGGTCCAATATTGCACATGATTTTTATTGCATTATGATCTGAGAAAGATGTTCTCTGAAATTGATCATTAGGTTTTTATGCTCTAGTACTTAGTCAATTTTTGTGTAAGTGCCATGTACTGCAGAAAAAAATGTATATTTCTTTCTATCCCCATTCAATCTCATCCATTAAGTCTATCATATCTAGGTTTTCTAACAATCTGTTTGCCTCCTTAACTTGTTCTTGTTTATTTTATGATTAGATTTATCTAAATCTGAGAGCAGGAGTTTGAGGTCTCCCACTAGTAGAGTTTTGGGGGTCCATATTTTCCTGTAGCTCCTTCAACTTCTCCTCTAAGAATCTGGAAGCTATATCATTGGGTACATACATATTTAGTACTGAAATTACTTTATTGTCTATGGTACCTTTTAGGAGGATATAGTTTCCTTCCTTATGTCTTTTAATGACATCTATTGTTTCAGCTGATTTGTCTGAGAAAAGGATGGCTACAACTGCTTCAAGTGAGTTTCTTTTAAGCAGCATATTGCAGGATTCTGGTTCTTGATCCACTATGCTATTTGTTTATGTTTTAAGGGAGAGTTCATCCCATTTACAATTACAACTTTATATAGTTTTTTAGGTTTTTGCAAGACAAATAGAGTTAAGTGGCTTGCCCAAGGCCACACAGCTAGGTAATTATTAAGTGTCTGAGACCGGATTTGAACCCAGGTACTACTGACTCCAGGGCTGCTGCTTTATCCACTGTCCCACCGAGCTGCCCCTCATCACATTTACATATAAAGTTATAATTACTAACTCTTTATTGCCCTACATGCTATCTTCATTCTTTTTGTATTTTCCCCCTTTTTTCCCTTTCTCCATATTCCCCAGTATTTTGTTTCATAATACAACCACCTTCAGTGTGTTTGGCCTCCTATAGCAATGTCCCTCCCCTTTCTTTCCCCTTTCCCTCTTCCCCTCCTTCAGTTAGTTCCCCCTTTCCTCCTCTCCTTCCCCTTCCCCATTTCCCCTTTTCCCCTTTTAATAATTGAAAGGTAAATTAACTTTAAGCCAAGTCTGATGAGATGAAGATTCATGTGGTTCTCACCTCCTCCCTTCTTCCCCTCTATTACAATAGTTCTTTTGCACTTTTTAATGTAATAAGATTTGCCCCATTCAATCTCCTCCACCCCCCCTTCTTACTGTCTCCCTTTTTAAGTAGGTATTGTTTTTAAATCATTCTGTCTGAGTCAAAGAAAATTCATGAGTGTCCATCCCTTCTGTCTGAGTATAGTCTCTCTAATAGAGTTACAATTTTTGAGAGTTATTAGAGTCTTTCTCCCAGGTAGGGATATAGCCAGTTTCACCTTATTGGATAACAGTCTCATGGATAAGTAATTGACCATCACTTCTAGCCAAGTATATTCTCTATAATAGAATTACAATTCCCCAGAGTTATGAGAATCTTTCTCCAAGGTAAGGATATAGCCCGTTTCATCTTATTGGATAGCAGTTTTTTTCTTTACCCTTTTTTTAACTTTTCAGGTGTCTCTTGAGTGTCTTGTTTCATGTCCAAATTTTCTATTTAACTCAGGTCTTTTCCTCAAGAAACATGGGAAGTCTCCCATTTCATTAAATGTCTATCTTTTCCACTGAAAGAAAAGGCTTGGCTTTGCCAAATAATGAATTCCTGACTGCATTTCAAGTTCCCTTCCTCTTCAAAATACCTCATTCCAGGTCCTTCAATCCCTTAATGTTGATGCAGTCAGGACCTGCAATATCCCTACTGTGGCTCCTTAGTATTTAAATTGTTTCTTTCTGGTTGCTTGCAGGATTTTCTCTTTTATCTGATAGTTCTGAAATGGCCACAACATTCCTTGCTGTTTTCATTTTAGGATTTCTTTTTGGAGGGGATTGATGTATTCTTTCAATAATTATTTTGTCCTTTGCTTCCCAAGTTATCAGGGCCATTTTCCATCACTAAATTATGCAATATTAAATTCAGGGATTTTTCCCTCTTCAATGTTTTCAGGAAGACCTATTATTCTCAGGTTGTCCCTTCATGATCTATTCTTAAGGTCAGTGGTTTTGCTAATGAGATATTTCACATTTTCTTCTATTTTTTGCATTGTCCAATTGTATTTTCCAAGAATTTGTTTTCTTGTTGTGAGATGTTAATTTTCTCTTTCAATGCGTTAATTTTCTCTTGAGTTTCTTTTCCCAGTTTTCCCACTTGATTTTCAAACAACTTCCTGATTTCTTCAAGGAAGTCTTTCTGGGCTGGAGACCAATTCATATTCTCTTCAGAAATGCTAGATCTCTCTATGTTAGAATCTATTTCTTCTAAGTATTTCTCCACGGGCCTGCCTTTTTGCTGACCTTTCTTTATTTTCCTAGGATCTTGTGTTGGGGGAGGGACTGGGTCTTAGAAGTTTGCCTTTGAAAACCCAAGAGGTTTTGTTCACTTGGCTTAGTAATTCCAAGTGTTGGCCTGTAGAGTGTGGTGATTGCTTTCTCTGGACTGTTTGAGACCCTCTGCAGCAGGATCTGAGTTGACCTTGAACAGTGGGCTGGGCCCTGGGGGAGGGAATTAATCTCCCTTTCAGTTGAGTGAACTCTGTTGTCCACACCTGAGCCTGAGGGGTATGGGGCATTTACCATTGTTCTTGGAAGAATGCTCTGCAAAAATTATGGAACTCAGGTTCCTTGCCCTGATGGTCATTTTCCAGGCATGCTCTGCAACACTCTTTGTTGGAACTCATCCTTCCCTCTACTGGGGCTCACCAGAGCTCCTCTCCCCCTGGCCAAAGATTCCACAGCTAAAGTTGGTACTCTGATCTGCTAGTCACCAAAGCCTTTGTGGCTCAGACCAGTCCTCTGGCTTTCCCCTGATACTGTCCCTGTGCTGGCCCTCTGTTCTCTGTTCCAATTCACCCATGATCCCCTGAGTCTGATCTTGTTGGTAGCTGTTCTCCCAGCTTTGCTTTCTGAGTTTTGTCAATAGAATTTCCATTAAGAGGTTTCTTTCCTATTATTTTTGAGGGGGAACCAGGACCACTTAGAACAGTGCCTTGCCATCTTGGCTGGAAGTCAGGGACAAACATTTTTTTTCTTAAAGATTTCATTTATTTTGAATTTTACAATTTTCCCCCTAATCTTACTTCCTTTCCCGCCCCATCCCTCACAGAAGGCAATTTGTCAATCTTTACATTCTTTCCATGGTATACATTGATACAAATTGAATGTGATGAGAGAGAAATCATATCCTTAAGGAAGAAACATAAAATATGAGAGATAGCAAGATCAGATAATAAGATATCAGGTTTTTTTTTCTAAATTTAAGGTAATAGTCCTTGGTCTTTTTTCAGACTTCACAGTTGTTTGTCTGGATACAGATGGTATTCTCCATTGCAGAGAGACCCAAATTGAGGGACAAACATTTTTAAACTGATTCTAAAGGTAAACTAACTTAGATTATAGATTAAATTACATATAAAGGGGTCACAATAGACTGATTGAGAGGAGAAATTTAACATCAAGATAACCAAAAAAAACTAGGTATCATGAAATTTCTCCCTTATTCAATTATAATCACTCTAGGAAACTAAAACTTCCTCTTAGTTCCTACCTGGGGAATGAGAGACATTTAACATTCCTGAAATCAGGTTATGGTCTGGTGAGGTCAATATTTATGGAAGATGGAATTTTAGTTAACCAAAAGATGCAGGAGGAAAGGCTCTGATCCCTAAAAAGGAATAAAAGAAACCAGGACATATTTCTCTTTTAGGAAAATGTAAACATCAGGAAATAAAAAATCAGGAGCAAATACAAAAATGGTCATCAATATTAAATAATGTAAAATCTCCTTCTTCTTGTAAATTCTGTCCAAATTTCCATTTAATCATATTTTGTAATGGATTTTAGGTGTTCTATAGAATCATCTTGTCCTTGGAAATTTTGGAATAAGTTTTCATATCAGAGGGGGTGCTCTGCCTAGTAGATCCACTTCTCTAGTTCCAAATTACTTTAAAAAATTCTCTATTTTGCTAAAACCTGCTAGTGATAAGGACTTAACACAATTTGACCTACCATAGCCTCCTAATTTTGGTTTTCCAATAGCTTGTTGATAAGGTGAATACCAGTTTAAGTCTTATGCAGTTAATCTCAGGAACAACAGAGTTATAAGAAGAAGATCAAATTAGGAAGCATAATTCACCTGACACTTCAGAGGACTGCAGTTATTACATATTATTTAGTTTTCTATCTTTACCTGATTCTTCTACCTGATATAGCCAATGCCACCCATAATCTGAAGAAATAATTTTAAAAAGGATTCATGAAGGTCTAAAATAAAATGGGTCTTTTGTTTATTAATATTATCAAACAGTGACTTCAAAAGAGGAAAAAACGATTTTGTTCTTTACAAATATTGATGCGATTTTATATGAAAAATCCTTAAATGTCTTTTGAGCACATTTTTGTACTATAAAAAGGATATGAAATAAACATATATTTCAACATCTAGAAAAGAAATGATACTGTACAGACTTATGGCTATACATAAATGCACAATTTGTTAACAAGAATAGAGTTGACAAATCCAAGATCACATTCACCTAGTTGATTAGGATAGGAACTCAAATGAAAAATCAGAATAAAAACAGTAAGATTCATCATATTTCCAGCCTATTATAGTAACTCTATATAGTAACAGATGTTTGAGTATTATAACAGGATTTATCAAAAACAAGATTTTTATAGTTCACCTACCCTGATTACAAAAATTTGATATGAATGGGAAAATGATGAGACATAATTTTAACAATATTAAGACTGTCCCTTCAAGGACACAGACAGACCTGATATAAGCCTAAGAGGGGAAAACAACTTTAGTTCTCTGTGATTCCAAGAAAGTCATAATTAATCTTTAGTTTTGAAGAAGCAGTTACAGAGCAAAGTTACATGATGTTCACTTGCTATCATAGACAAGTTCAAAATTAACCAGGTGGGAAATTTTCCTGTTTAGAAGGAAAATTGCACAAAGGAACAAGATACAATAGACCTTTTTTCCTATACAAAATCATTCTCTCAACTTTTCCAAGCACAGACATCCATCTGTGGTAGGTTTCATATCACATTCACTTTTGGTAGCACATGAAATTTTCTTTGGATAGCAGTTTATTGGCTAAATGACAGTTTAAATAATCATATATGAAAACAAAACTCAGAACAATTTCCAAATGTAATCCCATGATGATTTTACCTCAAATATCAACTTTTACTAAGTGCAGTTTAGGGTCAGTTTTTTATTTTTCTCACATTGCTGTTATAATAGTTAACAATAAGCACATAAAAGGTATTATACTACCTATCCTTTCAGTTAAATTCCATTTTGGAGCAGAAATAAAACATTAGGGATTAAGAATAGTCACATCATGGAGTCTCATATACAGTTAATACAAGATAATTCACTCAAAATCCAAAAAAATACTTATTAATGCAAGTCTCCCTTCTAAAAGATATCCCTATTGGCTATTAACCCTTAAGACAAAAATAAAATCTTCATTTCTAGGGTCTATGGATATTAAGTTGGTTCAATGATTTAACTTCAATATATACACTATTCCAGATATCATTTGATAATTTTCATGGATTATGACTAACCAACTAATTAAACTATTCTTGTAATTACTGCTGTCTGAAAGCTTGAAGATTTCCATTACTTTCTAACTTAAAAGACCATTTTATCAAGGACAAGAATCCTGTCTTACCAAAACAACCCTATACCATGTTCAGGCTTACAAAAGCAAAAAGTATGTTCATTACCCCATGGAACCCAAATTTTAAAAAATGGAAAAAAGAGACAATGGGCCTTTCACCCATATAACCTTACAACAGTTTGAATCAATCCACATGAGAGAAAGGGAGAGAGAAATTATTTTTAAGTAGTTCATTTTATACAACTCCTAAGGTATTAGCTCTTATAGGTCTGCAGTCAATTAAGAGAATTTTTTGGCATTTCCAACTGCAAGTCCTCAGTCATGCATATCTGAAAAGAGTTCCTTAAATCTTTAACTACAAGGAGAAAGAAAACATTTGTTGGGTTTTTTGTTTTGTTTTGTTTTACAATTGATTTTTTATTTTATTTTTGCAATTACATTCTATGAAAGTTTTTCAGCATTCATTCACATACATATGCATATTTATAAGTTACATAATTTCCTTCAACCCTTCCTCTACATCCCATTCCCTCAACAACAACCAGTGTGGTAAACATTTTACATATACATTTTTCTTTGACATGTTTACAGATTAGTCATTTTCTGAATGAGGAATTCGTACTAAGGGAAAAGAAAGAAATCTTGAGATAGAAAAAGAAAAACATATGGGAAATTTTTCAAAAGTAAATGAAATATTCATTCAGATTCTGGAGGTTTTTGTTTTGTTTTGTTTTGTTTTGTTTTTCTTCCTCTTAATGTGGATAGCATTGTCCATTAACAAGTCTCCCAGGGCCATCCTAGGTCTCTGACTGCTGAAAGGAACTACATCATCAAGGCTGAGCAATTCACAATGTTGTTGTTATTGTGTATAATGTTCTACCTCATTGTACTATACTACAATATTCTCTGCTCCCTTCACTCAGCATCAATTCCTGTAATTTGTTATACTGCTTCTCTAGAGTCCAACCATTCATGGTTTCTTACAGAACAATAGCTTTCCATAATGTTTATATACCTTAACTTATTCAGCCATTACCCAATTGATGGTCATCCCCTCA